>NC_022018.1:13567856-13568342 GCF_000317375.1 Microtus ochrogaster | reverse complement strand
ATAAATAAATAAATAAATAAATGAAAAGAACCTGTCACCCTGTCATATTCCAGGCAGCCATCACTGGTGCATCCCTTGCTGATATAATGGCCGAGAGAAATTGGAAACCAGAAGTTAGGAATGCCCAGCAAGAACAGGCCATCAGAGCCACCAAGGAAGCAAAAGGCTACACAGGCATCCAAGAAGACAGCAATGGCTGCTGCCAAGGTCCCTACAGAAGCAGCACCTAAGCAAATGGTTGTAAAGCCTGTGAAGGTCTCTGCTCTCTGAGCTGGTAGAAAACACTAATTTGGTAGATCAGAGTTTGATTAAAGACTTATTTCTAACTCTTAAAAAAGGGCAGGAAGTGGAAGCACTGGTCTACAGGAAGCACAGGAAGTGAAAACACTGGTTTACAGAAGCACAGGAAGTGAAAGCATTGGTCTACAGGAAGTGAAAGCACTAGTCTATAGGAAGCATGGGAAGTGAAAGCACTAGTCTACAGAA
>NC_022018.1:13547579-13567756 GCF_000317375.1 Microtus ochrogaster | reverse complement strand
GGAAGTGAAAGCACTAGTCTACAGAAGCATGGGAAAACACCAGGAAGGAGTTCCCTTAGGACAGGAATGTCTGGCTGCCTCAAGGTTCTCAGCTGGAGCTTGCCCCAGTGTTGTGCTTAGCCTCTCACTCCAGCTTTAATGTCTGTCTGTTATAGAACATGAACAAAATTTCTTCCTTGGTTGTTTACTGACACTTACATGCCACATCCTCATTAGACATTCTTGCAAACCTGATATTACAGTAGCTGTCTAAGATCTCTATTTAAAATACTAGCCTGGGCTCTCCATCCTTGTCTTTAGCCTTTATTAACAGCAAATAAATAATCAGGAGGGATGATTTGGGACCAAACATCCTGTCGCAATGTATTTGTTTTAACTGTTGTTTGCTTTTGAATTAAAAACATGGAATAAATTTAATAGCATTATCAAACATCCAGGAGAAACGTCAGCTCATTCATAACACAGTTATTTCCCCAGTCTCTTAAAAAATATCTTCATATTCAGCTGAAAAATGAAACCCCAAGAAATATGTAGGAAACTTTAAGACAGAATTTTCTCCCTAATCACTGTCATATCTATCCCCAATACTATAATCTCTGTAATTCAGGCTCCACTTGCTAAAGAACAATGGACAGATCTTAAGATAAAGGCAATCACTGTGTTTTCCACGAGAAGAATGAACTTGCTAAGCTATTAGTGCCGTAAGATTGTAGGAATGTTTGATTTGTTTGCCTCAAAGAACAAGCTGCTCCTTGAAGACCCTGTCCATATTCCAAATATACATACCAGGCTAATGTGCTGTTTAGAAATAATTTTTATTTATACGTTAAGTCAAATATCCTCAGCTTCATTGAAATCACTGTGCAAAGTTGAAAGAAGTTCAATTGTTCTTTCTTTTCGAATCTTAAATTTGAGATGAGCCTTTCTTCTTAATGGTAATTAGTGATGTTTCATAGAAATAATAAATTGCAGGGGATGTATCTAGTTTCATGGATGATTGAAGCAGATTCTAATCAGGACTGCTGACCTAATGTTTGAGAAAGGACTATTTCCGGGAGAATCCATTAATGATTTGTGAAAACAGATGTACCTCTAAATAATACTAGTCATGCCAAGGACACTATGTCCTTTCTTTTCCTTCCATCCCTCAAATAAACCAAAGACAGGCATTGGCTTAGTGTTGCATAAGTAAACAAAGCAAAGTGATTTTGGTGTCACCAGGCTCTGTGATGACCTGCTCTTCTCCCTCATTTTACTGAGATTTCTCTAAACCAGACACACCTATTAGACACCATCCCCCATTCCCAAAAATGAGTAGGGAGGCCAGCAAGATAGCTCAGCAGATAAAAGCACTGATGGCCAGAGGAATAAGTCCCAGAACCCACACAAGAAAGCCAGATGCATTAGCAAGCATCTGTGAACCCATCATTCTTGAGTGGGAGTCAAACACTGGAGAACTGTCCGGAAGCCTTCAGGCTAGCTAGGCCAGACTATGCAGTAGTACAACAGCAGAAATGAGAGACCCTACCCTATTTCAGCAAGACTGAAGGAGAAAACCCAGGACTTCCACAAGCACACCTGAGCATGTGTGGGCAAGCACACACACAAATGCATTACAAAGCTAAGTAAATCAATATTGAAAAAAATGGCAGAGGGAAAATAAAGCCTTAGAAATCAGGACCTTTTGATTAGGAGTATTTTGGTAGGGACAGGAGCTCATCTGAAGTAGCTTAGATATGATCAGTCACGTACTTCGATAAACCTGGATACACGGAACATTCTGGCTGAAAGCCATATGCATTCAGCTCCAAGTCCCAATTTTCAGAGCGACTGTTGCTGTTTTAGTATTGCAGTTTACTTGGGCCTTGGCATTTGGGATACAAATATTTCTATAGGAGCGATGGTTGCAAGTCACAGAGATTCAGACTAAGTCTGTACCCTGATGCCAAACGCTATCTGTAACTATCACGAGGGCTGCCTCTCTCTATTTGCAATGGCCAATTTTCTATATACATAAAAACGTTGTTTCATAAAATGGGTAATTTCTTAGCCAGGATTGACCAAAGAGCTTTTATGGGCCGCGTGCTTCAATATTTTAAAGGAATGAGAATAATCAGACCTTATTTATATTTAAATTGGCTTATTTTAGTGCCTTTTCCTGACACTATAATACCATTAAGGGATCTATAGCATCACATCACTTATTTTCTACAGTAAGTAGAGATTATTATGAGAGAGAGAGAGAGAGAGAGAGAGAGAGAGAGAGAGAGAGAGAGAGAGAATGACAAGAAGTCACTGTTGAATAAGCAGTGCATTATGGGAGCTTTGTGGTACAGACAGAATTTGAGTAAGGCCTTGGCTTTCCTGCATGCCAATTTCCTTGTGGTAAACCACTTGTTGGGTCATTTGAAAGAAAGAAATCTGTGCACATGGGATGGATGTGATTCCTGGGATGTCCATGGGGCAGGCTCAGGGAGGAACAGGAAATACAGAGCCACCTACCATCACCCTGAGATCTTGAATTCCAAGGCTAGAGAGACAGAGAAGAGCTAGCTGGACTTCCAGGAGTGACTGCGGGAACAACCCCAAGAGGAAGTAACTTTTCTTCTTAGCTACCCACACAGAATGTAAGCTACACTCTTGGGGTCTGAGATGGTTCTCACATCTTATGGTAGGTCACATCTTCTGGGGGGGGGGTCCCCATTTCCCAAATGATTCCTTGTGGACAACTTTAAATCTGCTTTAAATAGTAGGGAAAAGAATTCAAGATTTCTTTTAAAGGTTAGACTATCTTTAGTAGTGACCTCTCAGAATTAAAACAAACAAAACAAACAAACGAGTTAGTTAATAAACATCGTAAGAATAGATGAAGTGATTTTAGATTTGAGAAAGAACCCACACTTTTTAGGCATTAGGAAAACCACAGAGGGAGGCTATCGTAAACACCAAGTAATCAATCAATCCTCAATGTGCCACTGAGTGAAATGGAGAGGAAGCAAACACTGGGAACATAAACTAAAAATATACGCTAGAAATATTGGTAATATGTCTTTTTACCAGATGTGAAAATATTATAAGACAATGACTACATTTGAACAGCAGATGGGAAGTGCAGAGACCACCTGACAATCCTTGCATCCAACCCTTCCTCAGCTAGAGTGTGACATCTTAGTATCAACTCCCACTCAAAATACCTCTTAAAGAGCTGTAAAATTGATTCACACTGTTTAGAAAGCATCCTGATTTAGAATAGTGTCTTCCAGGAGAGTTTGTTCTTACAGGGAGGTCTGCTATAATGCAGGGAATGAAGTGCCTGTGTTGGAATTTGGGACTGCACTGGACATATGAGGAAGATGCATGCATGTGTGTCTGTGAGTGTGAGCGTGTGTGTGTGTGTGTGTGTGTGTGTGTGTGTCTGAGAGAGGATGATGCAGAGCAGAAGATGAAGGATGATGTGAATTTCCTGAACCCACACCAGAGTCAGAGAATGAGGAAAAAGCAGACAGGAAGGCTCAGGACACTGAGGGACAGATGAGGAATGAGACAAAAATCTAGATAGTAGAAGGAAAAGAAAAGGAAGCCATTGACTCTCAGAGAAATGTCATATACCGTCCCCTGGCCTTTTTTTTTCTGTTACATTTTTTTTGGCATTTTTATGACAAAAAAATAATTTTTCACCAATAGGTTGTTATGGAGAAATCTTTGAGTGGAAAGAAAGGAAACAAAAGACTGTATGGCCAGAAAAGGGAACTGCCTACAAGACAGAAAACAATTTTTAAGTTACATTTTTAAAAACTTTCGTATGAACAGCCTGATGGAGAGACCTTCACTGATGCTGGTGGTTTTGTCTGCTGTTTATAGTACGCATTTCATCCTGAACTTCAGAACAAAAACAAACAGTGGAATCTGCCAAAGTCAGCTTCTGCCTAGAGCAGGCCCCTCGCTTACCTCAGGGTAGAAACCTTGATGATTTCTAAGGCAACCATGGCTTCCAGTTACTCACCAGAAAGCAATAATACTGTATTTATTTCTCCTTCTCTGATTAACTGGCCAATCTTAGAAGTCGGGCATTTGTACAAATTGGGGCTCATCAAGACATTCTTCTCCCCTGAATAGGATTTTCATTTTTAAAATAGGATATACAGGAGAAAAGATGAGACTTTGCCACAACGTGTTTTAGAACCAGCAGTCACTAGCCCGGTGATGACTAACAAATATTCAGTTGGAAAGAATGAGCTAAATACCATTTCTTTCCTGATTGCAGAGAGAA
This sequence comes from Microtus ochrogaster, assembly GCF_000317375.1. NCBI lineage: Eukaryota > Metazoa > Chordata > Mammalia > Rodentia > Cricetidae > Microtus > Microtus ochrogaster. Next base: position 13,563,486 of record NC_022018.1, on the reverse strand, counting down.
CAGTTGAGAATCAAGGTCAAGAAAAAGCCAGTGTCAAGTGCATTGACTGCACAGAGTCTTCCTAGTGAAGGGCAAAAGAAAACACAACCAACTGTCCAAAGAAGGCTGGCCATTGCAGTGCTTTCTCCATTTCTAGCTGTGCTCACAGAGAAGGGGCTCACATAACCATCTGTACAGTTTTAGGGTTTTAGCTACTTAAGTGGACAGGTAAAAATAAGCAGGCTTTACTTTCTTCCAGTAGTTGGGGATTATCTATAAGGGAGGATTTAATTCCCTTTAATTACTTAATAATGAATAATGAAGCTGAAGTGTTTCCTTTAATTGGTATCATTAAGAATGCTAACAGATATGGTGATTTATTCAGTATATATACTTTCATGAATATTAAAAAATAATGAATATATAAACACCCTTAAAAATGTTAGCACAACTATGGTATAATCTAAGAAACCTGAACACTCAGAATCCCAGTTAAAAGCTCTCAGCGATACACTCTGACTATAAAACAGGGCGTGTCCAGAACTTGTTTTTCTTTTGTCCATTTACATATTGTTCTGAGTGGTTTTGCACCTTTTAAACCTTTCTTTGAACTGACAGTAGGCAAATGAAGTGATTTAAAGACACTTTTGCATAACTGATTGAATTAGCAATAATATTCCTTCCCTGGACCCACAATATAAAAATCAATTAAAGCTATTCAACCTGGCTTTGAGAGTTTTTTCTTTTTCTCTTTGAGAAAGCGTAGCATACTGTAGTCCATGCTACACACACAGTTCTTCTGTCTCATCCTCCTGAGAGCTGGGATTATAGACTGAATCACCATGTCTGGCTTTGAGTTTTGATTAGAAAAAAAGCAAAGCAAGAAAACTAAACTCTTTTCAGATATATTTTGTTCAATTATCACAGAATCAATAACTAACTTAAATATTAATGGATTATACATAGGGATGTCCAAAGGCAAAACAATTTATTAGAAATAACTAATAGTTAAAAAAACTATTAACTATTGTTTGATAGCTCTTCATATTGACATAAAAATTAATCATATATTATCATTATATATTAAAGTATGGATTTTTTTGTTTTATTCATAGTTTTTTGGTGTATCTTTCTTAGGAACTATTGAGTTTTCTGCTATCTACAGGATTTTAATACCTTTTAAAATCAGTTCTGTAATCACATTCATTATCTTTCAAATTATCTTTCATAGTTTCTGCATTGTCTCCTTCCTGACATCCAATTCGACATGTATTGGGCTTTTTTCCTTGGTCTTCTGCTGTGCACACCTTATTTATTTATGAAGACTCAGAGAAGTGATAGGTTTTCTGAATGTGCATACACTCTGGAGTCAAGAAAAAAGGAGACATGATCCAAACAAATGAACAATATAAAACTCCAGAATCAACCCTAATAAAATGGGGCTGTATATATTATCTGATATAGAATTCAAAGTAATCATCAAATGATCAATGACAAAATATGGCAGTTTGAATGAGGATGGCTTCTATAGACAACTATATTTGAACATTTGATTCTGAGTTGGTGGAGTTGTTTGGGAAGGATTACGAGGTATGGCTTTTCTGAAAGAGGTGTGCCACTGGGTGTAGGCCTTGGGGTTTTAAAAGCCTATGATACCCATCCTCACTTAGCGCTCTCTCTCTCTCTCTCTCTCTCTCTCTCTCTCTCTCTCTCTCTCTCTCTCTCTCTCTCTCTCCCTCTCTGCCTCATGGTTGTTTTCTCAATATGTAGCTCTCAGCTGCTGCTCCAGCACCATGCTTGCTTATTTGCTTCCATGTTCCCAGTCATGAGGCCTTGGACTCACCGTCTGAAAATGTACATAAGCCCCAATCAAATGCTTTCTTCTATAAATTGCCTTGGTCATGGTGTTTCTTCAGAGCAATTGAAAAGAAACTAAACAGACCTCAAGAGAGTAGTCCACATAGTGAGAATTTCAACAAAGACATTGGACATTTGAGAGAGAATTAAAAACAAATTTTAGAACTAAGTGATGTAATGATAGGGCTGAAATATTTAAAAGAGTTGCCAACAGCAAATGAGAGCAAGCAAAAGAGAGCCAGGGGGCTCTAATGAGAAATTGGAAATATTCTAGTCAAGAGGCTCATGATAGGCATTACGGTCATGCTGCCATACAGAGAAGAAAACGTATGAGAAAGCCGATTCAAAGAACAAATGTCTAGATGCTTAAATTTGGGGAAGTAAATCATATCTGGATCCAGGAAATCCAAAGACTTAAAGTAATATAAACCTAAAGAAGTAGATAAAGAACACAGTATAGTGAAATAACCTAAAGACAAGGGAAAAAGAATTTTGAAAGCAAGATATGAAAATGGCTTTTCATATATACATAACACCTTTCATAAGATCATCAGTGAAGTTTTAATAGAAACATCACAGCTAGTGAGAAGATTGGCACTGTAGACTGAAGGAATGACAGAGAAAACAATGATTAACCAAAGTTACTGTTTCTGACCAAAAAAAAAAAAATGTTCTTCAAAACCTGGGAGAGGGGAAGACTTTGCAGGATCCTCAAGAGCTCAGAGAATTCAGTCCTAGATTTGTATGAAGAGAAATAGCAAAGTGAGAGCTTCAACTTGAAATGAAAGGGCACCAAACAGCAGTGTCACTACAAGAAAGGGGACTCATTTGTAAAGGTCGGATGGCGCAGCACATTATAGCTGTCCATCATATCATGTGCCGTTCATATCATGGGTTCTCAGTGATCCATGGATTTAAAACAAAACAAAAAAAACCCAATGATTTAAAATTTAAAATACTGACCATGCATACATTTTCATAATTCCCTAATGTACACATTGAATTCATAGAGATCCACCTATCTCTGCTTTCCAAGTGCTGGGATTAAAGGTATGAGCCACCATGCCTGCCTTCAAAATATTTTTAATATGCATGCACTGATCATGCATATTTTTTATTATTTCCTAAACAATGCAGTATAACTACTGTTTACACAGCATTCACATTGCATGTGGCCTTATAGGTAATCTGTAGAAAGTTTAACTTTTATCTACAGAGGCTATGCGATTTTACATAAAAGAAGAGAATCTACAAATTTTGGTGTACTTAATGAAATTTTGGAACTGATATTTTGTATATACAGTGGAATAACTATATTGCTGTAACCTTAGTGCCTAAATCACTTTTATTCTGACTACTTTTATGTCAGCTTGTCACAAGCTAGAGCTATCTGAAAGGAGAAAGTGACAACAGAGAAAATGCCTCTATAAGACCCAGGTATAAGATATTTTCTTGGTAATTGAGTAGAGGGCCCAGGATATGGTGGCTGGTGTTATCCTTGGGCTGGTGGTCCTGGGCTCTATAAGAAAATTGTCTGAGAAAGCCACGGGAAGCAAGCCAGTAAGGAGCACTCCTCCATGGTCTGTGAACAACTCCTGCCTCCAGGTTCCTGCCCTGCTTGAGTTCCTGTCCTCACTACTTTCAATGATGAACTGTTACATACTGTGAGTGAAATAAATCCCTTTCTTCTCAAGTTGTTTCTGGCCATGTTATTTTATCACAGCAATAGTAACCTTAATTAAGACAACTTGGTACCAGAAGTGGGATGTTGCTGTGATACACCTAACCATGTTGTTTTGGGGAGGATTGTGGAAAAACTTTGGGGCTGGAAAAGCGATCAAGTGTTGAGGACTCATTGAACTACTGTGTGGGAGCTTAGAAAATAAGAATTTTATAGCACTGCAGACGATGGAGGCCTTGATTGTGACATTTCTGAGGGAAGTTTAAAGATTCTACCAGGTCTTTGAATCTTCAGGGTGTGGTCAGCTGGAACTAAAGAATCGGCTGTGATTAACAAGATACTAGAACTCCTAAAACAAAAGTACAAAGAGGGTCCATGCAGACAGTAGTAGCCAAAGATGATGAAAATGCTCAGAGACACAAAACAGATTTCAATAAAAAACGTCATTTGAGGGCCCAGAAGATGACTCAGCAGGAAATGGAGTTTGCTGGCCAACTTGAGTGAGTTTGATTCCCAGAACCCACTGACTGCAAAGAGAAAACTGACTCCCACGTTCTGACCTCTGATCTCCACATGTACATCATGGCATATGTGCCCCTACTAAATAAAATATTAACAAACAAACAAACACACCTCACTCAAGACAAAGGGAAACATTATATAATCACAAAAGAGGTAATTCCCCAGGACAATGCGACAATTTTAAGTATGTTATCTTGATTTTTGAGAGCAGTGACAAACCTGAAAGAAGGGACCAGTCATGTTCAATAATGGGTCGAACAGACCATCAGAAAACCATCAGGCAGAGTGCATTGAACGGTATTACGGGTCTCAAATGCCTCTACCACATAGAGAACAAAGCCAAAAGACACAGATCCTTTTCCATAAATTGAAGATGACCGAATCACATCAAATATCAAACACAATGAAATAAAAATAGATGTCAATAGCACAGGAAAAGCAACAAAAGTCACAAACATGTGGAAACTAAACTATACATTTTTGAACAACCAGGAGACCAAAGAAGAAGTCAGAGGGGCATTAGAAGATATGTTGCCAGGAGCACCATTTCCCTATCCCTGTAAAAGACCAATATAACAAAACTGGGAATATAGGACAGGCAGCAAGCACTAAGAGTGACATTTATGGCATTAAGTTTCTAAACTAAAAAACGTGATCTCAAATATATTCTAATTTTGTATTTCAAGGAACAAAGAAATAATTAAAAACTAAGGCCAAAAACAACACCATGAAAGAAATAATAAAAAACAAAGCAGGGATAAATGAAATAGAGAATAACAAATTGCTTGAAAAAGTCAGTGAAAGGGTTGATTTTTAAATAACTTTTACTGAATTCATCCTTTGGCAATGTCATACATGTATGAAACCCTTATCCTCTGTAATCTTCTTTCTTCCTTCACACCCCCATCCCACCTACAAGTCCTTTCTCATCTTCATGAACACTTTGTTTTGGGTTTTAAACAATGAAGCTGACAAACCATTAGTTAGACTAAGAAGAAGTCAGAAAATGAGGGGAACCTGAAAGGAATTGGAGGGAGGAAAGGGAAGGGGAGATATGATATAATTATACTTTAATTTTAAAATAAACAAAATAAAGGAGGAAAAATAAGTGATGTCATGGGAGAATAGGAAGGATAAAGATAACTATAAATAATTATAGGCCTGCCAGAAAAACCAGGTAGGCTGCCCATAGACCTCCTGTCTCTGTTTCCCCAGACCCAATCCCTCACTCTTGTCCCTAAAGCTCTAACAGAACAACAGATACAGCCTTCCTTCCCCAATGCCCACTCGCTTGTGGATTCCACAGACCAGTGGTTCTCAACCTCTTAATGCTGTAACCCTCAACAGTTCCTCATGTTGTGATTACCCCGAACCAGAAAATTATTTTGGGCTACTACATAACTACTTTTGCAACTGCTATGAATCATAATGTAAACATCTGATATGGGAGCCCCAAAGGGGTCATGACTCCCATGCTGAGAGCCAGCACCACAGACCATCTTCTCCTAACCTCCCTCCTGCCCTGCCGCTTGTTGCTTTGTCCCACACCCCAGCTCCAGCTGGCATACCCTGTTAAGCCCTAGCCCATGCCTGCTTGAAAACTAGGTAGGTTGCCCACAGACCTTCTTTCTGTTCCCCCAGACCCACTCCTCCAGTCTCACCCCCAAATCTGTGGCACAACACCTGGGGCAGCCTTCCCTACCCACTGCTCATATCTCCTGTGGATCTCACAGATCCTCCCCCAACTGTTGCTTTGTCTAGACCCCAAATCCAACAGGTACCCCTGGCTGACCCAAGGGCTGTTCCTCCCAGGTGAACAAATAGGCTGAGGGCAGCCCCATTCCTCTCCTTCTGCCTAAGACCCAATCCCCTCCCACTAACTGTGCTCTTACTTCCTGCTCTGTAGCAGGAAACCTGGGGTGGTCTCTCCTTCTCTGAGCCCATGTATAGGTCTCAAATATCTCCACCAATTCATCCTATATCCCAGCTTCCAGCACCGGCAGGCATTCCCTGAGAGCACACCAGCTGAGCAGGCCAGGGAAACAGGCAATACACAGCCATCCCACTCTCCAAAAGTCCTGAGAGAAAACATAACCAAGGAACAAAACACCCATCCAGCAAGGACAAATCTGGAAATCAGCACCTATATAATCATATAGATGTTAGTGTAAAAACACCATCAATAACAGTCAGTGCAGCTGGGTGGTGGTGACTCACGCCTTTAATCCCAGAACTTGGGAAGCAGAGGCAGGCGGATCTCTTTGAGTTTGAGGCCAGCCTGGTCTACAGAGTGAGTTCCAGGACAGCCAGGGCTGTTACACAGAGAAACCCTATCTTGAAAAAGAAAAAAAAAAAAACCCAAACCAACAAAACAACCAGACCAAAAAAACCCTAAAACCGTCAGGGCCAATTATCTTCACTAGAGCCTAATTATCCTAATATGGCAGGCCCTAAATATTCCAAAATAGCTGAAACACTAGAAAGAGACCTTAAAACCAAGTGAATAAAGACAGTAGAAGTTCTTAAAAAGGAAATGAATAAATTCCTTTTAAAAAATCCATGAAAAAAATACAAACAAAATACTGGAGGAAATGAAATCCAAGAAATCACAAAGAAACCATGGAAGGAAACAAACTTGTTCACGACCTGATAATGGAACTAGAATCAATAAAGAAACATAACCTGAGGGATTTCTGGAAGTAAAAAATTTAGGAATGTGAACAGGGACTAGAGAGGCAAGCTTCACCAACAGGATACAGGAGATGGAAGAGGGAATCTGAGGCATTGAAGATATGATACAAGAAATGGATACATTAGTAAAAGAAAAGTTTAAGTCCAAAAATACTTCTGACACAAAATACCCAGGAAACTTGGGACACTATGAAAAGACCAAACCTAAGAATAATATGTACAGAGGAAGGAGAAGAAACCCAGCTCAAAGGCCCAGAAAAAGTCTTCAACAAAATCATAGAAGAAAAATTTCTTAATCTAACAAAAGAAATGCCTAAAACAGTACAAGAAGCATGCAGAACACCAAATACATTATGCCAGAAAAGAAAGACTCCTCATCACATAATAACCAAAACACTAAACATACCGAATGAAGAAAGAGCGGGGTGATGGTGGCAAATGTCTTTAATCCCAGCACTCTGGAGGCAGAGACAGCTGGGTCTCTGTAAGTTCGAGGACTGCCTGGTCTACAGAAAAAGTTCCAGAACAGCCAAGGCTGCACAGAGAGACCCTGTCTTAAAAAAAAAAAAAAACCAAACCAAACCAACAAACAAAAATACTGAAGAAAGAATATTAAAAGCTGTAAAAGGAAAAGACCAAGTAACATATAAAGGCAGACCTATTAGAGCTACACTGGACTTCTCAATGAAGATTCTAAGAGTCAGAAGAGTGTGGACTCCACGAGACCACAGATGCCAGCCTAGACTACTATATCCAGCAAAACTTTTAGTCACAATGGACTGAGAAAATAAGGTATTCTACGATAAATCAAACTCAAACAACATCTAGCTACAAATCCAGTCCTATGAAAGGTGCTAGAAGAAAAATGCCAACCTAAAGAGATTAACTACACTCACAAAAACACAGTTAATAGATAATCTCATACCAGCAAAACCAAAAGAAGGGAAAAACACAGTGCACGCGCACATACACACACCTTCACTCACATGCAAAACCATCAGCACCATCAACCATAACAACAACAAAATAACAGGAATCAACAATCATCGGTCATTGATATTTCTCAGTATCAATGGTCTCAATTCCCCAATACAAAGACACAAACTTAATAGAATGTATGTGAAAGTAGGATCCATTCTCCTGCTGCATATAAGAAACATACCTCAACATCAAGGGTAGACATTACTGTAGGGTAAAGGGCTGAGAAGCATATTCCAAGTAAATGGACTTAAGAAGAAACTGGGTGTAGCCATTTTAACAGGTAAAAAAGTAGACTTCAAACCAAAACTAAATAAAAGAGATGGGGAAAGATATGATACACACATAAGAGGAAAAATCTACCAAGATGAAATTTCAATTCTTAACATATATGCTCCAATACAAGGACACCCAAGGTTGTAAAACAACAACAACAACAACAACAACAACAACAACAACAACAACAACACACACACACACACAACAGCACTATAGCTTAAACCACATATTGACTCTTACACATGATATTGGGAGACTTCAACAATCCTCTCTCACCAACAGACAGGATATCTAGACAAATCTAAACAGAGAAATATTGGAGATAATCGAAATTATAAACTAAATAGACCTAACAGATATTTTCAGAACATTTCACTCAAACACAAAAGAATATACCTTCTTCTCAGCACCTCATGGAACTTTGTTTAAAATTGACCACATACTCAGATGCAAAGCAAATCTCAACAGATACAAGCAAAGTGAAATAACTCCTTGTATCCTATCAGACCACCGCAGATTAAAGCTGGATATCATTAATACTAGAAACAAAAGAAAGTTGTTAAACTCATGGAAACTGAACAACTCTCTACTGAATGAAAAATGGGTCAAGACAGAAATAAAAAAAGAAAAGTGGACACAAACTCTGACACAAAAACTTTGACCTACAATCTGTGCTGCCTGCAAAGTGTGCTAGGGTAATGGTGGCACAGAACTTGTGAGAGTGGCCAAACAATGTCTGATTTGACTTAAGGCTCACTCTACAAAAAGGAATCCATATCCAATACTGCTTAGGTAACCAAGAACCAGAGACTAGATAGCCCAGGACCTAGGTTAAAACCAAACACTACAGGCCTTAAAAAAATCAATAAGATGATTCCTAATGATATTATGCTATACTTATAGATCAATGCCTTATGCAGTCATCATCAGAGAAGTTTCTGAGCTCTGAGGGAAGAAATTTCATGGAACAGATGCAGAGGCCCGTAACTAGACATCATACACACACAGAGAATCTAAGTTGGAATTTTCCATCAAATCCCTCAGAGCTCAGAGAATCACTTGGAAAAGAAGGTGGACAGATTTTAAGAGCCAGAGGGAATGTAGGACACCAGGAGAACAAGGCTTCTGAATCAACTAAGCAAGGCACATAGGACCTCACGGAGGATGAAGCAGAAAGCACAGGGCCTAAAAGGGTCTAAGTCCTTGATTCATATATTAAAGTTCTTGGTTTCATATTTTTATGAGACTCCTTACTGTGAGAACAAGTGGAACGTGGGAGTCTTTTTCCTCCTTTTGGTTTGCCATGCCCAACTTCAATATGACAAGTTTTGCTTCTTCATATTACATTTATTTTTGTCATGTTTGGTTGTTATCTTTTAAAAGCCTGTTCTTTTCTAACAAAAGACAGAAAGGGAGTGGATCCAGAAGGGAAAAGAGGTAGGGATATCTTGTAAAGCATCTATTTTCAATAAAAGAAAAAATAAAATTATTATATATAGAAATAAAAATAAATAAATAATTATATGTCAACAAATATAGATAATATAGAAGGAAAGGATAAACTCCCAGAAGTACACAACCTACTAGGACTAGTGATACAGAGATGAAAGTATACTTAAACATATTAAGGGTGTTGAATTGGTAATCAAAATATTCCTGATAAATCATCATGACAAAGTGGCTTCATGGTAAATTAGATTGAATATTTAAAGAATTATCACTAACCACACAAACTCTTCTGAATAACGGGATGCTGGGGAAACTCCTTCAGTCAATGGCCTTTGAGATGTTGACCAGGCTGAACGTGGGTTTGAACATGGGTACCAAAGTGTGCACTCTTGCGCTCTCTTTCTCTCTCTCTCTCTCTCTCTCTCTCTCTCTCTCTCTCTCTCTCTGTCTTTCTCTCTGTCTTTCTCTCTTGGCTTGTTCACTTGGGGCACAAGTCTGCACCTACGGGGACCAGCTAAAAAGGTCCATGCATGCTTCCTCCCCAAACCCACACTCCCACCAGCTCAGGAATGCTTTTTGCCCGTGACTGCAGCCTCTCTAGCTTACACCCTGATCATGTGGCCCATCCTGCACACAGCATGCTGCTGCAACCTCTCCAGCCAGCACCCAAGCCATGCTTTTCCCCCCACCATGATCCCTACTATCTCATCTACTGTCTGCACCCAGGATCCATGCCGACTCATTTACTGGCCACACTCAGGCTCCGTTCACAGTTCACAACTGCTGGCAAGTTTTGGGCTCCTGATATTCTGGCCAACTCAGTCCTACATATACAAATGCACTGCTCTTAATTAATTAATTAAGTCCCAGGTAATTCAGGTGCTGTAGCTTGTCTTGCCACTGTGGGTTGCACGTACCTGCAACTGTGACACATGCTGGCCAATAAACAATTTACCAAAGACCCATAACAAGGTACATTCATTTACATAAATAAATCAGTAAATTTGAAAGTTATATAATGACAGACAATATCACCACCCAGGAATTTCATAACCTTTCTGCTTATACTATGGATGATATTCTGGAAGGCTTGTGTGATTTTTCTGATACATTAATTTATTTGATCTTGGGACTTAGCTTTGTTTTTTAGGTTATATCCTTAAGAAAGTAGTTCAATAACAGAGCCAAGAATGAGGCACTTTCAGAAATAATACAGTCTTTACAGACCAATAATGAACAACTACCTGACAGGATTAATAGCATCAAAAATCAAAATTTAGCTGAAAAATTAATACAATTGAAAGGAATAACATTAATTTGAAAGACAAAATTCAATTCATGTCAAAGGGTGCTGAGAAATTATCTGAAAGAATTCATACTGTTGAATTTAACCATCAAAATCTGTTAAAAAGTTATGATAAGTTAACAGATAGAGTACCTCTCCATGAAGGCAATCTGCACACCATCCAAATAATATCCAAGGAAGATAAGTTATCATTAATGGAAAAACTTTATACCTTGGAAAATATGTGCAGAATAAGGACCAGAGGTTATATGAGTGGTGTAGGAGTTCCTTCTGTTTGTGTGTTGCTTTCATTGGTTAATGAATAAAGAAATTGCCTTGGACTGGACTGAGCTCCCAAGGTCCAAATGAGGAGCAGAAGGACGGAGAACATGAGAAAGGAAGTCAGGACCGTGAGGGGTGCATCCACCCACTGAGACAGTGGGGCTGATCTATTGGGAGTTCACCAAGGCCAGCTGGACTGGGACTGATGGAGCATGTGATCAAACTGGACTCTCTAAATGTGGCTGACAACGAGGGCTGACTGAGAAGCCAAGGACAATAGCACTGAGTTTTGATTCTACTGAATGGACTGGCCTTGTGGGAGACTAGTTTGTTTAGATGCTCACCTTTCTAGAACTGGATGCAACGGGGAGGACCTTGGACTTCCCACAGGGCAGAAAACCCTGACTGCTCTTTGGACTGGAGAGGGAGGGAGAGAGGGAGTGGGGGGAGTGGGAGGAGGTGGAAATTTTTAAGAAAGAAAGAAAGAAAGAAAGAAAGAAAGAAAGAAAGAAAGAAAGAAAGAAAGAAAGAAGAAACTGCCTTGGCTTAGTTGATAGGGCAGAACTTAGGTAGGCAGGAAAGACAGAACTGAATGCTAGAGGAAGAAAGACAGAGAAAGAGAGGAACACCATGGAGCTGCCAGAGACAGACATGCTGAATCTTTCCTGGTAATCCACTGCCACGTGGTGATACACAGATTAATAGAAACAGGTTAAATTAAGATGTAAGAATTACCCAAGAAGAAACTAGAGCAAATGGGCCAAGCAGTGTTTTAATTAATACAGTTTCTGTGTGGTTATTTTGGGGCTAAGCTACCCAGGCAGCCAGGACAAACAAGAAGCTCCATCCTCCAACATGTGAGTCAATGAAATCCTTAGAATTATAACAGGTCAAGAGATCCAGGCTTTATAAAAGGCAGTGGTAAAAAGATTTGAAAGGATTGAGGAAATTATCTGAACTCTTGAGTAGGGAGAAATGGAACATGAATAGGATTTAGCCTCACCTGTATGTGTCAGAGTCAGAGATGACTTACCAGGGGTTTTAGGTTATTATCCTGTAATCTCCCCTGACAAACCATCCAGAACTAAATATCCAAAAGGATTCAAGGAATGTTTAAGTGGAAATCTGTATGTATGAATGATCTAAAGGGAATTAAGCATGCAATAGAATCCTATGGCGTGCATTCAACATTGTTAGGGAAATTGTGAAAACATGGGTTTTAAGCAATAAGGCTACCCCATACAACTGGCTATTGGAGTCCCCATGATTCCATTATGAGCCTTAGATGCTGGACATGGAGCCATGGAATGTCATGTTTGCTCTACTAGGTTTAGGTCTTGTTTTGGTGCAGCTTTTTTCTTGTTATGCCCCCCTACTTCCTTATTGAAGTGGAATGTTTAGTCTGTGACATATTGGAAGTGTTAGATTTCAGACCCTCTAGCTGCCTCTTTCTCTCTCCCACAAATCAGGTCACACTTCCCTACAGTCTATCTCTTAGGACAAACAACTGATAGACACATGCTATGTCTGCTAGGACACTGAGGATGAGCCAGGAAAACAAACTCGTCCTCTTCCACTTGTTGCCTTGGCTCAAGGCACCTTTGACCTATGCCCCTAGTGCCTTCTTCATGACTTTGTAGTTTAGACTAGACTAGGTTATGTAATGTGGAGTACTCTCCCTGTCCTACCAGCAACTTAGAAGAGTCAGAAACCCCTTCTACGGAGTTTGAAGGAAATGTACTAGCTCCCTTCAAGGCCCCATGATGACTGCTCAGGACCATGAAGCTATATCTCTTCTGCTATTCAGGGAACTCAAGGGTCTGTCTCTCTCTTCAGCAACCTGGTTACATGGTACCTATCTCCTTTAACGGTCAGTCTCCATTTCAAGGTCCAGTCACAAAGGATCACAATGGTGAGTTCTCTCTCATAGTTGGAATGAATGCATTTTGTATTTTTAGATTGTTTCTAAGGAATAGGGGCAGGTTATGATTCAACAGTGATGTATTAAAGCAGTGGTTCTCAACTTTCCTAATACTGAGACCCTTTAATGCAGTTCCTCATGTTGTGGTAACTCCCCCAATCAAAAAATTATTTCACTGCTACCTCATAAATGAAATTTTGCTTCTGTTACGAATTGTAATGTAAATATTTGATATGCAAGACATCTGATATGTAACTCCTGTGAAAAAGTTGTTTGACTCTAAAAGTGACTGTGACCTACAGGTTCAGAACTGCTGTATTAGGGTTTCAAGCTGGTAAATGCTGGACATCTGGTGGTTAATATCATGATAGGATTTATAACTACCAGAGAAAAAACTCTGGACATGTCTGTGAGATCCTTTCTTCTGCGCTAAAGAGATTCAGAGACCCACTCTGAACGTGAGCATCACAATTCTATAGGTTGGGCCAAGACCGAATGAAAAGTAAACAGTTGGAAGAGCATTCATCTTCCCAGCCCATCTCTCCTGAGTGCAGACACTATGGAGCTGGCAGACTTACACTGCAGCTGCCTTTCCCTGCCAATCTCTGTGACATCAAGTTGTGAGCCAAAATAATGGTTAGGCTTAGGATTAGAAGTTAGGGGTTAGGGCTAGAGTTTAGTGTTGGGACTAGGGTTATGGCTAGAGGTTAGGATTAGGATTAGAGGTTATAGGTTAGGACTAGGGGTTTTGGTTAGTGTTAGAGGTTAGGGTTGGGGTTAAGTTTAGGGCTAGAGGTAGGGTTAGGATTAGTGGTTAGGGGTTAGGTTTTAGTTAGAGGTTAGGTTCGGGTTAGGTTTAAGACTAGAGATTATGTTGGGGTTAGATTTAGGGATAGAGTTTAGGGTTATGGTAGAAGCTAAGGGTTAAAGTTAGAGGTTAGGATTTAGGGTTGGAACAATTACTGAAGGTGGTTAGAGTCAGACATTTTGTCACAGTCATGAGAAGAAACTAATAAACTACATATCTGATAACGAGTTAAATTTTAAATATATAGAGAGCTCCTATAATAACACTAGTAACCTAAACCAAAATAATCAATAATCCAAACCAAAAACCTGTCATCAATAACTTTAGTAGACATAACTCCAATGAAAATATACAAATGGCCAATAAATATGTAAAATCATGCCTATTGCTACCAATTATTAAAAACATACAAATCAAAGTCCTATGGAATATAATCTTTAATATGTGATTACATAAGTAAACTTGCAAGACCCTGGGCTTAATAAACCAAGCAAGCTATGAAGTGCAAATATTAAATCATTCAACTTCTCTGAGTTGTCTAAAATGGTTAAATTTGGGGCTGGAGATATGTGGCAGTAGTTAAGAGCACTTGTTGCTCTTACAGACAACCTGGGTTCAGCTGACATCAATCCTCATGAGCTCACAACTGTCCACAATTACAGTTCCAGGATCTGGGTTCAGCTGACATCAATCCCAATGAGCTCACAACTGTCCGCAATTACAGCTCCAGGATCTGGCCTCTGTAGACACCAGGTATGCACAGTGTGCACACACATTCAGGCAAACAAACGCACATATGAAATAAAATAAAGAACCTTCTAAATTATTCTATTCATAGGAGCACAGAGTGGGATGGTAGCTGTCTTGGGTTGAATGGAGGGAGAAATGTCAAATAGCTAAATAATAACTAAAACATTTCAGATATACAAGATTAAGAGATCTGAGAGCTGTGTGGTATAACATCTCATGGTCAACAATCTGCAGCATATACAGATGTAGTCAGACTTAGTCTCATGTTATATACACCGGTAGGCTTCGTGTTATATCACAATAGCAATAACAATTTTTAAAACAATAATTCACCAATTTTTTTTATTATATTTGGTATGGCACTTAACAAATCTATAGTTTCTACTTTTAATTATTAATTACAGTTTTTTCATTATTATAAAATACATATTAAAAACACAACAGGTCAGCGTTGCTAGAATCTGTTACTTCAATGCATACCTCATATGCTCTAACATCACTAATGTGTTCAGATCTGATAAAGGAGCGTTTCTCCCTTTCCAGGCCCTGCACATGGTCACTGATGTCTTTCTGTGCTTACCAAATGTTTCCTGCCTGTGCATGTCTATGGACTTCCATCTGTTGGAATTCTCAGATGCCATCTAAAGTAAATTATCTCAGAGATGATTTATATCTCTGCTTCTAAGCTGTTTTGGACAGTGCCAACTGGGAGTGATTATGCAGCATTTTTGGCACTTGACTTTTGGTTTTTATCCATCCAACTTTTAATAATACAGTTTTAATTCCTGGGGCAGCACACATGGCCTGCTGTTTCATTATTCTGACAAAATTCTTGATAAGGTGCAACTTAACAGGGGAAGCATTTCTTTTGTCCGTAGTGTGTTCATCCCACCATGATGGGGGCCAGAGAGCAGGCCTCACACTGCAGTCGGAGAGTGGAGAGAGGTGACTGCTGGAGTTATTTGCCTTCTTTTCAGTTTTTATTTATTTGTGTGCACTCCAGAACACACCTGTGAAAGTGCACTAAGGAGTGACATCTGAGTTTCACTCTGGCCTTCAGAAGGAGCCTTAGTTTGTGAGTTAGGACTCTCATTAGGACATGGGCTTATGAATTAGACTAGGCTGGCTGGCCAGTGAGTCCTGGGAATCTGTCTATCTCTGCCACCTAGATCTGGGATTGCAAGCATGTACCACCATGCCCGGCTTCTTATGAAATTCTGGTATCACTCAGAATCTTAGTCTTGAACAGCAACTACTTCACCCACTGAGTCATCTCTTCAGCCTCTCTTCTTTCTATTCAGTCTGGGACCACAGTCCCTGGAATAAATGACACCACATTCAGGGTGGATCATCCATCTTGAATCAAACCTCTCTGGAGGGGCTGGAGAGATGGCTCAGGGGCAATGAGATGGCTCATTGCCTGCT
>NC_022018.1:13532188-13547430 GCF_000317375.1 Microtus ochrogaster | reverse complement strand
TTTTTTAAAAAAAAAACCTCTCTGGAAACACCCTCAGGACATACACAGAGGTATGTTTTCATGGGATACCAAATGGTTTCCCTGACCTTGAAGACGCCATCATGCTGTGAGGAAAAGCAGATGGTTGGCCATTTTCCATATATTCCCTTCTTTTACTCTTCTGAACTTAGAGCTGAGGTGAAATCAACATTTTCTTCAAAGTCTACCTCTGCAGGGCAGGTGTTTTATTCTTTCTCTGATAATGCTGCAGCTCCCGTTATGCCTCAGTAGATCATTCCTGTCCTCCAAATGTACCTATTAAAATTTCCTGGGCCTCAAGGCTTGACAGAGACCACTACCAAGGTACCAATAACAGTTCTGGGTTTTGCTTAATATCCCCACATTGAAGCTTTCTTGGTTTTGCCTCAGAGGAATTTGTCTCTTTCCTGCCAGAACAAGCAGGCATCACAAAAGTATTTGTGGTATTTTTAAGAAATTTAGTGTTTTTAACTTTGTCCTTTGGGAAGGCATTCTCTATTATGTATAATTTCCATTATGATTTGTTGATGATTCTTCTGGTTATAGCTATTAAAAAACCTTTGCAAAATAACTCTACTAAGTAGGGCATAAATAGAACAGAGATTTTCCTAGTGTAGCATCTTTAAATATTCACGATTCCTCTTCACAAATCACTACAATGTAAACAGAGGGCTCATCATAAAAAAGATGGCATTGCATTGTGCTGGAAATTGAAGTAGCAAATCAGTCCTCACGTTAGAAACAAGTTCAGAATCAGAATCAGAAACTCTTAGGAACAGATGAAGGTAAATAAGGGCTAACAAATGAAAAATATAATTATGTGGTGCAATTAGGAAATCACAAAGGAGATTAGAAGGAAGAGAGTGTTCCGTAATCCCTCCACTTTGCTGGGTCTCTGAGTGTAAAAAGGTACCTCTGGCAATAAACAATGGTTTTTGTTGTTGTTGTTGTTACCTGAAGCCATACTTTGACCATGGGGGCAGACATTTCAATTGTGATTAATTCAGTTAAAAATGATTTCAAATTAAATTAAGCAAAACATCATAGGCCAGATGACAAGACTTATGCCACCTAAATTAAAAAAATATATATTTTGGGGCTGGAGAGATGGCTCAGCAGTTAAGGGTGAGAATTGCTCACCAGAGGACTCAGGTTGTGTTCCTAGCACCTATGTGGAGCAGCTCACAGCTACCTGCAACTCCAGTTCCAGGCTATCTGACTCCCTCTTCTGGCTTCCATGAGAATCACAGGCAGGTGACAGATACACAGAAACATGTAACATACACATAATTTGAAAGTTTTTTTTCAAAGAAAATCTTCTGTGGGGTGTTTGTTTGCAGCAACTGAGGGGTATGGATATATCTATTTGTAATGGCCTTAGTTTTAAATGAAAATTCTTAGGTTTGTATAGATGATGCTTCATATTTGATTTTTATCTCTGCTTCGACCCTTCTATGGTAATACTCCAGAGTCTAAGGTCACTTAATCTTCTCAACCATAGGCCACATTCTCTTTTTTTATGTTCTCTGTACCTCTAGATGTCCATCCAATGCCATGATTTAAGTGTGATCCATGTATTTCTCACCTCAAGCCCTGCTCTGTTCTTTGGATTTCACTTCATATCTGACATTTCCTATGAACCCTTATGAGACACACCTCATGAAGTTTACAAACAGAATTTTTTACCCCCTCAGTTCCCCTATCATTTTTCATCATTCAGTTTTGTCATTGAGCATGGATGGCGGTGGGAGTTAATTTTCACGATCCATTTGACTGGATTTAGAGTTTCCATGGAAACATGACTCTGGGTGTGTCTATGAGGCTGAGTCCAGAAAAAAATGCAAACAAGGAGGAAGGATTCATCTTGAATATGGGCAGTATCATCCACGGGCCAGCCCTTGGCTGAAAAAAAGAAGATAAGCTGAGCACCAGCGTTCATCTCCCTCTGATTCTTAAATGCTGATTTGACAGTTCCTTTACCAACTGTGTACTCCACTTCCGGCCCTGGTAGGCTATATCCCTCCTTAAACTGTAAGTCCAAACAAACCCCTTCTTCCTTAAGGTGTTTCTTGTCAGGTCGTGGCAATGAGAAATGTAACTCTCTCACTGGCTATGCCCCGTGGGACCCCAGCCTCAATATGCTATGGCCTGCATTTCAAGCCTAGAAGGGCCCATGGTCCACAGAAGCAAGACAGTACATAGTCACTGATGCAGTGAAAAGCTCAGCACAGATTCCATTGCAGAAAAAAACTGTCCTCCCTCCATAGTTTTCCACTTCTCTTCCTTCCCTCTGGCTTCTGCCACCCTGGGGCACTTTGCCATTTTCCAAATGCAGCATCATCTTTGATGATGGTTCCACTCTCCTCCAACCTGGCAGATTCTTCTCACCTGGGGAAACAGCCTGCTCTACTTCTTTCATAGATTCATTATTTTGTACACCAATCTACTGCAAGGTTTTATTTCAATATTTGGATAATTCGGGCATCATTTGGACTGAATGTGAAATGCCCTATAGGCTCATGTATCTGTTCATGGTAACTCCATGTGGGAAAGCTTTTTTTTTTAAAGATTTATTTATTTATTTATTATGTGTACAGTATTCTGCCTGCATGTATGCCTACAGGCCAGAAAAGAGCGCCAGATCTCATTTTAGATGGTTGTGAGTTACCATGTAGTTGCTGGGAATTGAACACAGGTCCTCTGGAAGAGCAGCCTATGCTCTTAACCCCTGAGCCATCTCTCCAGCCCTGGGAAAGCTTTTTTTAAGGAGGTGTGTCTATGTGGTATATGCACATGGACAGTCCCACCACCACAGCTGAGAGCTGCCCAATCAGCCATGTTCTCCTTACCACAACCGACTGTAGCTCACCAAACCACAATACAAATAAACTTTCTTCCTGTGTTGCTTTTGTCAGGGATGCTGTCCCACCAAGGGTAAAAGCATCAAATCCAATCTTTCAGAGCAAAACAATGTTTTACTTTCTTTAAGCTTCCAGAATTCTGGATAATACCAGATATAAAGTAAATGATCAGTTGTGGATTTGTTCTTGATTGGGTAAAGGCCTTACAGGCATCATTTTTAAAAAGCAACTATTATTAAATATTTTTAAATTGGCTTGAGAAGCATCTGGCAAATTTGTGTCTAGCATATATTAAAATGGAAAAATTTAAGTATATTTCCATGCAATGGATATATCAAATACCATGTCTGTATATTATTTATTCCTAATGCATGTAAGCTATCAGTCAGTTACAAGCATCTTTATCATTTGAATGTCTCAGTAATTCATTTCCTTTAAAATCTAACTTGTTTACTATATTTGTAATATAACCTATCAATAAATATAAAATGTAAACATATATATATTTCTAACAGATACATTTAACAAAATTTCTTCCATATGAGAATCCATGTTTACTTATAGTTACTTGTAATTCATTTTGCTAATATAAGTTTACATTTTGGAAACATGAAAAATTAAATAACCTGAACACCTGTGATGCTTCTGTTGCCTTCTCATTAAGAAAGGGTAGAGAACCACACAGGTGGACCTCTGGCCAGATGCCCAATAGTTAGCCAGGAGGATCAGCATCACTAAGGAGAAAAACTGTTGCTTTCCCCATCCTTCTATATTCCCAGACACTGCCTTCGCTTACACCTGACAATGAGTTAAGACTGGCCTTGTGCAGTGCCAGAAAGGAGGAATCTGCTAGGCAGACAGACAGGCCAAGGCCCAGTCATCTGCTCCTGAGTCACCAAGTGAGATAAAGTGTTTTCAAGAACACAGGCAGTGCTTGATGCTAGAAGGATATCATCTCTTCATTTAAGGAACTTTTATAAATATGTCCCCCAATAAAGTGACTATATTTTTTGTCCTTTAATTTATATTAATTCTGGTCATTTTTCAGCTGTCCACATTGTAGTTGCTTAAATGAATAATAAAAGGAAAGTATTTTGAACGTAAAGTGGTCCATCAGAATTGAAGATGTAAGAATGAATAAATATATCAAACATGCCAAGTTAAAACAGTACAAGGAATGAAGATGAAAATGTAATTTGGGTAATAAAACATTTTATTAGAATTAGGAAAGAAATCTATTTATGTTTCTATACAGTCTCTTAAGGTCACATAGAGGAAAAATCACTAGACTACTAACTCCTGTTTTAGGGTTAGTGAATAACATAAACGTTCAAAAATGTAATTTCTTATATGTGTATGGATGTTTTGGTTGCGTGTGTATATATGAGCCACTTGTGTGTCTGGTGCTTGAGGAGGTCAGAAAAAGGTGTCAGATCCCCTGGAACTACAGATGATCTGAACCCTACTGGGCATTGAACCCAGATCCTCTGGAAGAACAGCCCATGCTTTGAACTGCTGAGCTCTCTTTCCAGCCCTGAATAATAAAGATTTTTGGAAAAGAATGTCTTTTAAGGTTTTTAGTTTCTTGCTTTTGTTCAAAATTCTAGTTAAAACAGAAACAAAGTCATATTTCATTTTAGTTTTTTTAAAGGGAGAAACACATTTATTTAGTCCCCTGGGAGTAACCAGGAACAAAGCTTTGTTTAAGAACCCAATAGGAGACACTGGTCACAATTTTCCAGCATTAAATTGCCCAAGGATTGGCACAGTGATAATCTGATCAATACCCACTCTTCTTGGACTTGAAATAAGCAAGTAAAGACAGGGAGCTAGGAAGTCACATAGCACAAGAGACAGCATATATCTAGCCAAGGTCAAGTGGGCTTCTCAGGAAAGAAGAGAAGATTTGTGAGTCAACCAGGAGGCATCTAGCAGGTCTTGTCTTTCTCACTCAGGATGTATGGACAGATGGAAACACTGACTTAAAAGACAAAAAGAAGTAACTGTGGCTTGCGTGAGTGTGTGTGTGTGTGTGTGTGTGTGTGTGTGTGTGTGTGCGTGTGCACGCGTGTGTGCGTGTGTATTATTTCTCAAGGGAGAGATGAATTTTTTCATTGTGAAGGTATTACATCTATGAGTTATTGATCTCTCTACACTAAGTAGGCTAGTCTACATTAAACAAAAGCGATCTCAGATTAACTTTAAGATGTGATATATATATATCTCAGAACAAACCCACTCTTGCTTTTCACGGGTCCTAGAAGCATATGTATGGTTGGTTGAGGAAAATAAAGAGAACTCCAGATGTAAGAGTTATTTTAAATATTCACACAGTCATATCTCATGCTATATTTAGTTAGAGAAAAGTTGGCTTGAAGTAACCGGGGAAGAAGCATTCAAAAGGTTGGATTTTCTTTTGTAAAACAGCCATGCAAAGGAAGTCGTGCACATTTTAATAGGATAAAGGGAAATTTATTGGCCTGCACAGATGCTGGATGCAGGAATCTGAACTCACTGGCATTGATGATAAGCCAAAACTATGAATGAGTGGATTGGAGCGGCGGTTACCAATGCTTTGTTGAATTAGAAACATCCTCTAGCTATCAGCTCTTCTCAAATATTGGGTGAAATTGATCCCAAAGGCAACCAGAGAAAGAAATGGACATGCTGGGTAGTAGTACAAATGTATCACTTCTAGACAATACTAGACAAAGTACAGGGCCTACTAGTGGGAAACTGCTTGCTATTATTATTAGCGTGTTATCAGAAAACACAGTTTAGCCAGTACACCCATCTGAGCTTCTGCCTCCCTGAAGCAAAGACCCCCTTCTCCATTATTCCACTGTTCCTGGGTCTAACACCATCACAAACAGTAGTAGAATTCAGAATGAATTCGTACCCCGCTAGAGAAAATGAAGACATTTTTGTGCGCTGGTAGCTAATATTTTTGACTAATAGAGGTAGACAACATTAGGCTCCAGGCTTCCACAGGCAATTAAAATCAGCAGGTCCTCTGGTAAACAAGAGCCTGCGAGGTTTCCTCTTGGTCATAAATAACAGTATAGGGCATGTGACCCGGGGATCATAATGGCGTTTTTCTGGCATGGTTACGTGCCTGATACTGTGAGAGTGTGAGCCTTTACCTTCTTCTGCATTCAGAGATAAACAGAGACCTCATTGTACTTGACTACAATTACTTATGTGGGGCATGGACTCTTGAAAACACCAGACACACATTAACTAAGTCATTAATCCACACCAATCCTTTTCCCAGAAACCACATATTATTATTCTTTAATGGCCGACCAAACTCAGTCAGGAAGGATAATTGCCTTGCTCAAGGCCACAGAGGGAGTCTTGTGTCAGAACAGAATTAGAGTTGAGTGATTTGGGGCCTACAGGCTTGCATTTGGCCCATTAGGTCATGTGTGATGGGAAAAGACTTTTTTTTTTTTGACTTGTTTGAGGAGAGAGAGAGAGAGAGAGAGAGAGAGAGAGAGAGAGAGAGAGAGAGAGAGGACTTGTGTGTTCCTCTGTGATCATGAATGTAGGCATTAGTTAGGATATTGGTATTCATGTATACAACAGCTTTTTCCATGTTAGGATAGTATCACAGACTGTGACACTCTTAGTAACTCTGAAACTTGTTTGTTCCTTTGCTGTTTCTTGGTTTTTAGCTAAGAAATGAAAATGGCTCAGCCCAGAAGCCCATCTCCTTCCTTGCCTACTTTTCTGTGTCCCAGGCTGCCCCCGAGTTACAGTTCTCCCTCCTCAGCCTCTGGCATAGATGTCTAAGGGGAGTGCACCTCCACTCCTGCCTCCAAAGGGCTTGTGTTGAGCTACAGAATGTCACCAAAGGGTTTTCTTCTTCAGGGACCAGAGCAAATAGTTGCTAAGTCTGGCTAGCGTTATTCATTTCTTCTATGAGCAGATGCTTGCTCTATATAAAAAGGTGCCTTAGAATAGAGGATGGGTGTAAAAGGTCAGGAGGTAAAACTTATGGAATTAGTTCCTACCACATTCTGAGTACATATCCTTATGTCTACAGATGAATGCATCTCTCACCCTTCATTAAAGGATTTTATCTTTGTCGTAGACAGACACCATCACCAAAAGTCACAACTGGTCAAAATACAGAGGACAACTGGCTGTGACCAGGCCCCAGTTGATATGCCTACAAGATAACCTTTACACCAAAGGCTCAGGGAACAGTTTAGAAGAAGGGGGTAGAAACACTCTGAGAGCCAGAGGTCCATGAAGCCTACTGGGAAATTATGTCATTTTTTCCTAGAAATCACAGGAAAGTTGTACCATAATACCTCAACAATATAGCTGCCTAAACAAGACCTGAACAATGGCAGCACCAATAAACATGCTGTTGTACAAAAGAAAAATCTTATGGGATCCCATCCCTAAATAAAGAACTATAGGCAACTAATGACTGATGAGAGAGGGAGAATTAATTAGTCTGCCACAGGAATGAGCCCCCTAATTGCTTATCCAAAACCAAGTGGATTGACCTGAAATCATACATACACAAGCAACAATAAATGAACTCAGCAGATTGTATGTCTATATCTAGTCATATATAGATATTTTTGTAACAATAATAACAAAGAAAAGGGGGTCATGAATTTGAGGGTAGAGAGGGGTGATACATGTGAAGAGTTGGAGGAAGGAGAGGGAGAGAAAAATGATGTAATTATATTTTAATTTAAAAAATCATGGAATTAGATTTCTGGCTCTATGACTTCCGGATTAATAGTTTGGGGGGACTACCTCAAACTTTGTGTTTCAATTTCCCAATCTGTGCAGGAATAAGTGCAGGAATAGCATTAAGTCATAAGACTCCCCAAGGCTGCTTCCAATTGCAATGATCACACTGGTAGAATTCAAGAGACTAAATGTCACCATGACCATCTTTTTTTGTTAGAGCAAATGCATGAGAGGAGGGAGGCTGTTTCTTCAAACAACCTTGTTGGAAGCCATGTCAACTTTTAAGAATGAGTTTCTTTATTTTAAGTAGCTTAAGGAAAAACAATTTTAAAAGTTAAGCACTAAGCCTAAGGAGATGACCCAGTGGGTGAAGTGTTTGTTGCAGGAATCTTGTGACAATGAGTTTGATTCTTGGAACCCATGTAGAGGTTTATGGGAGAACTGGCTCCACATTGTAGTCCTTTGACCTCCACACATGTGCCATGGCAAACATATGCATTAATAAATGATTATTATATTAAAATAATAAATCAAGGGTTGAAACGCAACTCAATGACAGAGCACTTACTTTGCAGTATCTGGCCCTGGGCTCCATTACAAGGATCATCCAAGTAAATATGAATCAATTAATTAATGAAACCAGAACAGTGCCATCATGTTGTAGGATGAGCGGCAGGCTGTGTCCCACCACCCATCTAGCTTAGCCCCGAAATAATTACACAGAAACTGTATTCATTTAAACACTGCCTGGCCCATTAGCTCTAGCCATTTATTCGCTAACTCTCACATCTTGATCTAACCCATTTCTAATAATCTGTGCAGCACCATGAGGTCGTAGCTTACCGGGAATGATTCTAACCTACATCCGCTTCATGGCGTTTGCCTGACTCTGCTCTTCTTCCCAGCATCCAGTTCTATCTTTCCCACCTACCTAAGTTTCTGCCCTATCTAAAGGCCAGCGCAGTCTCTTTATTCAACCAATGAAAGCAACACATCCTATACCACCATCAAGAGGAATAAGGAGCAGAAGGGAAGAGTCTCCACAGTCCTCTGACACTAACTCATACCCTGAACTGGAAAGACCTAGCTTGTATCAGAGCACGCTAACACTAATCTTCCGTTTGGTGGATTCCCATCATGGTAGAAACTCTTTAAGGGAGACAGTTATGAATGCTATGATCCGGATCACTGGCGGCCTGGATCTTCTTTTCCAGGATCCAGGTGGATCACTGATTAGGAATGGAAAGCGTAGCAGCATCCCGGCGATGAGGTTAATCATTTCACAGTACCCTCAAAGCAGCAGAGGCAATGATAACTATGCTAAGTGACTACCTTGCAAGCACACTGCTTATACACATAAAGTAATGCCATGTATTGCGGTCTCAAAATTAGAGTGACAAACACTCTTGAGGCATTCACAGCACAACAATCATAATTATATAGTAGAGGAGTTGGAAAATAAAATTAAGAAGATCCAAAAGATAAAATGTGAATTAAAAATATAAGTAAAGATAAACATCATACAACACCACTCAACCACTAGAGGTTCATACATACAGATAGATAAGTCATCTAAGAATTATCAGGATAGTCTGGGCTAAGGGCACCCTTGGACTTGAAAGAGCCCATTAAAGATCCAGTCAAAGTGGACAAAAAAACCCAGCACTTTCAAAGACTTGAGAGAAGTTCTGAAACATCAAAGATCAAGAGCAGATCCTGAAAGCTTTGAAAGAATGAGGAAAATCTTTACCTACAAAGAAAGCATGAATGTGCGAGTAGCCCAGGGCTACTGATTCAATCTAGAAAACCATATCCACTCAGAATACCTTGGGGACTTTAACAGAGAAGAAAGGTATTTGGGACATGCAAACACGCAGAATGTCTTCTTCCCATTCGGCCTTTTCTCTGTTTCTGGGGGTTGTGATTTCAGCAAAATGGAGCAAAGAGATCAATGTCCTAGAAACTGGGCAGGAAAAGGTAGGCAATGTGGCTGAAGGGAACAGAAACACATTTGGGATAGAAAGGTGTTTCTTTCCTTGGAGAAACTGGAAATGCCCCACAGAGAAGAAGACTAAGATTTTAAAACCACTAGAGGAAATGACAACATCAGATATCTTGTGATGACGTAAGTCACAAAACAATCCCACACCAGTTCAGAATTATGAATAATAAAATGGTTATTTATTTAAGGGGAAAACTTACAGATCACTGACCTAGACAACAATACTCTACATGAAGAGGAACAGAGTCTAGCAGCTGGAAGCGGGAGCAGGAAGCAAGAGAGCAGGCGCATGGTTACTGGGCGCACAGTTACGGCAGCTTTTATAGTATAAGAGACCATGCCCAAGTGGGCTGGTATCTTAAATGCTATTGGCTGAAGGAGCAAAATATGTTCCCACAGCAGTCTTGCATTAGCCATGAAAAACATTTATAAGGTCATCTTTGTTATGTGCTTTGCTAGTTTTCAATGTTTAGAACTGGTCACCAGATAAACTTATGAAAGACCTAGTTATGGTAACAGCACATGACATTAATAATTTATTTGTTGTTGTTGTTTTTTTTTTTTCGAGACAGGGTTTCTCTGTGGTTTTGGAGACATTAATATTTTAATGTGAAATAAAAGCATAGATTATAACACTAAAGAGTAGAGGAGGGGACCTTGGAAGCAGATGAAGGTGAAGTCCTGCTGTAATTTGTGAAATGCACTAGATGAGACTCAGACTTTAGACAAAATTAAAAATGCAGTTGGGTGACAAGAAACCAGACATGTAACAAAGACCAAGGCACACTCATGGCACAAATGTAATGTTAAATTACAGTTTAACTCTCTAAACTGTAAAACCAAGATCTCTGTGAGGACAACAAGGCTCAACTCAAATGCAAACACAATGGCATGTCTGATTGTTGAACATGTCTGAACGTTAGGATTGTTCTTTACTTTGAGACAGGGTCTTGCTAGACTGCTTCAAAATTTCCACAATCCTTCTGCCTCCCAATACTGGAATTATAGGCATGTACCACTATGTCTGACTTGGGTTTGTTTGTTTGTTTTTTTCCTATAGTGCTAGAGATTTTATCTAGGATCTCACATGCCAGGCCAGTGTTTAATCACTGAACGGTGTTTCCATCCCCAGGATTCTTACATCTGTCTGTCTGTCTATCTATCTATCTATCTATCTATCTATCTATCTATCTATCTATCTATCTATCTATCTATCATGTATTCATCCTCACATCTATTTATCTATTTATGGTGCACTCACGCATGTGCGTGTGTGCGTGCATGTCTGTTGTGTATCATGGCAGAAGTGGGGAGGTCAGAGGAAAGCTTGTGTGAGTTTGTTTTCTCTTTCTACCATGTGGGGCTTTGGCAGGGATGGGTAGTACTGAAGAGAAGAGGCATGGTATGAAGCAACTTTACCCATGAGTCATCTCTCTGGTCCTGGCCTTGGATTTTTTTTTGATGTATTTAATTACTTATTTATTCATCTTCTATCTCTCTCTCTCTCTCTCTCTATCTCTATCTCTATCTCTATCTCTATCTCTATCTCTATCTCTATCTCTCTATCTCTCTATCCATCTATCTACATTCTGACCAAAGTTTCCCTTTTCTCTTCCAGTACCTCCCAACCTCCTTTTTTGCCTTGGATTTCTTAATCACATGACACCACTTCAATGAAAACCTAACATAATCCTGTTACCGAATTTCTATTGCTCTTCAACAACTGACATTCCTATGGATACTATATGATATGAAGGTATGATGGCTAATTTTATATCAACACGATACAAGTTATAGTCAATGGAGAGAAGGGGGCCTCAACTAAGCAGATGCTTCCATAAGATTGGGGTATAGGCCAGCCTATAGGGGAAGTTCTTAATTAGTGATTGATAGGGGACCATCCTCCCCCCTTGTGGATGGGGTTACACTGGTGGTCCTAGGTTCTATATGAAAGCAGGCTGAGCAAGCCATGGAGAGCAAGCCAGTAAGCAGCACACCTCCATGGCCTCTGCATCAGCCTTTGCCTCCAGATTCTTGCTTTTGCTTCCTTCAGTGATGGACAACGATGTGGAAATATAAATCAAATAAACCCTTTTCTCTCCAACTTGCTTTGGTCATGGTCACGACAATAATGAGTAGCGTTAACTGGGGTAACGAGACTGCTTTTGAAAAGAATTTTGATCAAAAGTGAATTCTAACAATGTCTTTCTGTCCTGTTTTCAACTTAAAAGTTCTTTTTCTTTCTCTCTCCCTCTTTTTTTTTTTTTTTGTTTTGTTTTTCAAGACAGGGTTTCTCTGTGTAATAGTCCTGGCTGTCCTGGAACTTGCTATGTATACCAGGCTGGCCTTGAACTCACAGAGATCTACCTGCCTCTACCTCCTGCGTGCTGGGATTAAAGGTTTGCACCACCATGCCTGGCTAATCTCAAAATTTTTATGTTTTAGCTTTCCTTTTCCTCTCAAAGAGGTATGAAGAAAATACCACTCTGTTAATTTATAATCTTCTGCTAGTTTATTTATTTTACAAAAATGTCATTATCATATTGATCTTGTACTGTATAAAAATTCTTGGTTTTAATGACTTTTAAAGCAAAGTCCCTAAACAATTGCTATCAAACATTATTTTCACCTACAAATTCTTTTCAGATGCATCCTCAAATTGGCCAGGAGAGGGTCAGCATGATCAATAATCTTTGAACTAAGAACTTGCTTGGACTCGTGGAAAGGTCCTCCTGATATATCAAATAGACACAGTTGCATGCACTATACGCATGTGAACATCCTATAGGTGGGGAAAGGTTGACATTCTTTTTCATTGAATATTTACGGATATTATCATACCACAATTTCCTTTTCAGGCAGCCAAAATTCAGTCTCTTCAACAACTTCTCTCAATACTTCTAAAGTTTTTCCCTGTTTGCTTTATGCACGACTTTTCACAAAATCTTTTGGCTCCAGCTTTTATATACAAATACTTAATTGCTCAAATGGACAAAACAACAACAAAGGTAATGAAGAAAAATTATTCCTAGAAAGATATTTGCATTTTTTTGAAATAGCGTACAGCACAAGAATGTACAATTATATATTCCTTTTAATAGTTTTTAAACAGAAGAGGCCAGGATTGAAATTACAAAATGAATTTGTTCTTCTGCATAAAATAAAAACTTTTTCTTCAGGACAAAGCTATTATATTGTTAGACAAGAGCTCAAAACATATTAAAATCAGCACTGTAAAATACTTCTTAGAAATTTAATGTGGGAGAAATTGGTATTAGAATTTTAAAATACGATTTAATTGCCCTCTGTGATTCTCTACACTAAAATAGAAGTTCTCAGTAGGTCAACATTTTCCAGTTCCAGGTCAAATAGTTAACAGTACTCTTGTTAAGCAACACATCCCAACACACTTCTGAAAGACTTTCCAGGTAACAAGGTTAGCAGGAAGTTTTGCCTCACTTGGCAAAGAATTCTTATTCATTGTTAGATTAGCATTTCAGAGAAGCATCATTTTAAACAGAGACTGCCAATAATTAAACATGCAAAATTTTCTCTGCTAATTAATGACATGGCTTTAGGAGACTTTTCTATTTCTTTCCACGTAGGTAAAGCAACAGCAAGAAACTTTATGCAGACATGATCAGATTATCAAAGAATATAGAATGCAAACACAAACCCTCATCTGCAAGGAAACCACAACCCCCAGCTTTGCTCTCATCGTTCTTCAATTAAACCACCATCTCTTCCACCATTCTAACGATTGGTTATTTTACAGTGTACTGGGAAAGGGTGCATGGCCACGGACACAGCTGAGCACAGACGCTCCGTCCCTGCCGTACCTGTATCTTTGCCAGTTACCGGTCAGGGTTAATAAGCAGAAAGTTTCTAGGCAGGCTGGAGGCCAGCCGCTACCTGCAGCCTTACCTTTGTGAGCCGCTGCCTTCCGCGGAGCTGGAGTCGCCACAGCCTGCACCTGCTTCTCCAAGTTTCCTTCACTTCCGGTCCTCTCCGTCTTCTCACCTAGGCTGGTTTTCTTCGACTTGCTGCTTAAATCATCCTTCTTAGAGGACGGCAGCTTAGAAGCCGCGCTAGTAAAGAAGGATTTAGCCAAGCGGGAGGACTTGGACATTTTAAACGGCAGGGAAGACACCCCACCCCCGAATAAAAACAAAACAAGAAAGATCAGCTCTAGAATGGTACCTACTGGGGCAGCAAATTCTAAAATTTATCCTACGAGTTACACTTCTCAACAGCCAGTGACAGTGTGGAGTTCAGCTGGATAGAAAGTGCTGGGCTGGGCTGGGCTGTGCGGGGGGGGGGGGGGGGCACTTGTTTTTCGTTTGTTTTTGTTTTTTAAACAAAGGCATCCTGCTGCCACATCGCCCATTCACTCCTGTGGAATGGAAAGGTGTTTCAAAGACAAGTATTCAACGGTAAATGCTCTAGCGCCAGGGACCTGCAGATTCTGGAACCAGGAATGTGAAATGTACGGACAGGCAAGCTCTCCCAGAGCCGTCCCGGCGCGTTCAGACTAGGTGCTGGAGGACTAGAAAAGGAAAACGAACGTAAATACAGCCCCATCCACTCAGGTACAGGACGTGAGATTTACAGGACTTTAGAGCTCGTGCCACGTAAGGCTTCCAGGCATTTGTACAAGCAAATATTTCCTTGCCTTAGCACATTCCTATATTATAGTCTAAGACTGGCCGGTGCAATGAATGCCCAACTACAGAAACACTTCTACTGTTTACAGAACACAAATAGCACCGTGGAAAGAGAGAAAAGCCAGAAGACTGCATTTTCCATACCTCTTGAGGCTGCTGTATGGCACCCGATAACAAATGACAGGAGAGCTGTATGCCTGTATAAGGGAGTGTGGGGTATATGTGTGTCCATGTTCCCTCTGTGTGTGTCACGCGCATGGGGTGCTCGTGTGTGCACACACATACACGCGTGCATGTTTCTGTGTGTTGAGAATCTGGGACTGTGTTATTTTACCTTTAAAGGAGCCTGGAGTTCCTTCTGAGTAGTTGTAATTGCTCCGTGTTCTGAAAGGCTGACAGTAACATGTAAAACTCAGGTGTGTTCACGCAGCAGGTTTTCCTTAGGCCGAAAACAGTCCTTTCGCCAACTGAACACGCAGGAGCCCACTAGAAGCATGCAGCCCCTTCTGCACTAAGGGTGACCCCTTTCCCTCTTCATTTCCCATGTTAGTGATTTTTACTACTTGGGGGTTAAGCTGTTTCCAACCTCAATTATTCTATGTTCCCTCAGGGAGAAACTGTACAAACACTCGAGGAACTAGAAAAGCCTTCTGGGAATCTGTGATCATATAATGGCCTTAGTGCGCAAATGCCCTGATAAATGTGCAGCTACTTAGCCCTGCATCAAGAGAGAATGAGAGGCCAGAAAGAGTATAAATTTTGGAATCGACTGGAGTATGCCTTCCTCAGAGGAAGAGCCATTCCTGTCATTTAAATGATAAAGTTGGGATAGTTTTGATCAACCAGAAGGCAATACAGATGGCCTCAGATAACACACCTGCCCTTCCCTTCATCTGGTAAATGGTAATCTCTCTCTGTCTCTATCTCTTTCTGTCTCTCTCTGTCTCTGTCTCTCTGTCTCTCTCTCTCTCTCTCTCTCTC
>NC_022018.1:13505731-13532088 GCF_000317375.1 Microtus ochrogaster | reverse complement strand
CTCACACACACACACACACACACACACACACACACACACACACACACCTACCTCCTCATCTCATCTGCCCAAAATTTCCCTGACTTTAACACTATCTAGCAAATCTGGTGCAGTCAGTCCTAAGAGCCACCAGAGTCGGCAGCTTAAATCCTGACTTGGAACTGAAGGTCTGCAGTGGGATCCCACTTGTGGTTTTAGACCACTAAAACCCAGAGAACCTGGGAGTAACCCTTAATGACAACAGGAACCTGTGAGGATGACAGGCCAGTGCCTTCCCGAATTCCACTGCATCACTGAACTAGAAAGCATGAAACTTAAGTGACCCCTTCACTCTTTAAAATCCTGTCCAAATCAGACAGGCCAGGTGTCTGATGGAGAAGCATAAGGCTTCTCCATCTCGTCCAAAGTCATGCCTCCTCAAGCTGCCCCTGGCTCCTTTTTTTTCGGAATCTTCCTTGCAGTCTCTTTTATGAATAAGATTAACAAAAAAAACCTAACTCTGGCTTCTTTGTAGACTGCCGAGCACAGTGTGTCAGAGCCTAGCAGCCCTGTAGCTGCCGAGTGAAGGCTCATCGTCCAGGTTTCTCTACCGAAGAGATGGGCACCAGCAGTACAGCCAGGTCCCAAGTGGGTACTGATGCCATGGCTGCTGAGCCTGTGGCACTTGGCCATGCACTGGAGCCTGGAAAGCCAGTGAGGGATCCATGCCAGGAAAGAAACACCGCTGAATCCTGAAGCTGTCTAGAACAGGTGATTTTCCTACCCAGTGGGTGAAGCATTTAGTAGGGATCACATTGTATATAGGTGTAGCATGCCTGTCTCTTCCAACAGGGCCTGGATAACCAGAGCAGCTTATAAAAGACAGAAAAAAAAAATCAGCAATGATTGTGAAACAGGATACAGGAAGAGGTGGAGCCTATACCAATGTCCTCCAGAGAAACAACCAATACAAAAATAAGACTTTTGTATTATATATATGTATGTGTGTGTAGTATATATGTATATATATTAGATATACACACAACTATGCATGTGCATACATATCTGTATACAGACTATGTCTGTGTCTATGAATGCACATATAAAATATATGTCACTTACTGGGACATATGCATTTATATACATGCATGTACAGAATATATTACGCAAGCCAATAATTAAGTATCCATAAGATATACATGTTTAGTAATTATATATTATGGATCCATATAGTCAACTATATAATATGCATTCATGTAGACTAAACAATACATATGTGTACAGTTATATAAAATACATACAATATATAAAACATGAGCTGAATGTTGGGATACCTGGGGTGGTTGTTGCTGGTACAACTGTCTCTAGGCTCTAAGAGATTATAGTTATCTGGAAACCTCTCAAATGGACCGTTTCTGAGCTTTAACTTAGACCAATGGCTTAAAATTTCAGGTAAGGCCAAAGCTTGGTTTCTAGACCCTCACACAAGCAATTTGCAGGCATATCTCTTACTTACAGGGCCCTGGGAGATGCTCTAGCCTGCATCCCCGTGTGAAGGTCCCCGAAGGACCATTCCTGCCCACTGCTGCTGCTGTACCTTGGTTGCTCCGTTTGTTTCTTCTGTTTTGCAGACATCATCTGCGCTTCACATGCTGTGTGGTAAATCTGTCTGAGAACATCAAACTCATGTCACTCATCACCTTGGCCATTTGTTTCTTGGCCATGCTTGGTTTGAGCTGTGATACTTGAGGTAAACACATTCCCCCATCACTCCCAACACAGACTGGCCTGCCTGTGCTAACATTTGTGCATCTCTTTGAAAGAAGCTGGCTTATGCAAGGGGGAGGCCTGAAAGCACCACGTGGCTCGTTAATTTTCTTCTCCACTCGCTGGAAGTTTCCTGAGACCCTTTGTCACTCAGTGCATAGCAAACCCTTAGGCCACATAGAGCCAGAGTCCATGTGGTATGGGATATTTTTCTTTTAGATAAACAAAAGAGAGCTGACCTAGAAGCATTTGCTTGAACAGCTAGCACCAAATGCGCCTGGAACCATCACTCAAAAGAAAGACAGAATACAAGAGGTTTGACACACTTAAAAAAAAACCAAAACTTTATTTCTAAAAGTACCTAAATTGGTTGGCAAAATAATACTCTGTTAGGATTAATTGTGTGAGGTTAAAATAAAAAAATAATTAATAATAAGACTAGAGACAAAGGAGCTTATTTCTGAGTTTCCTAGCATTCGAGCAAAAAGAAAAAGGGGGGTTTGCAGTGTCTGTGCTATTTTATCAATAGCTTGAGTCTAAAGACAACAAAGCTGCTGCCGCTGGATCCCAAAGAATCTCTTGAGTTGTGAGTGACCCATTAAGAAGGACACCTTTATAGGACAAACGCCATCATGTTCCAGGAGCCCCCATACTCATGTGAATATTTTCTGAAAACACTGCTTTAATCTGCATGGCCAATTTCTGTTCTACGTCCAACAAGTAACCTGCCATCTAGTCCCAATCCTAACCACTACAAGTGGTATCTGCTTCCCAGCCAACCAGGCATAGACACACCTTCCTTTCAACTCGCTGGCTTTCCTTTGGCCTGTGGTGGTATAGTATCTCCCCACAAGAGTCCAGTCTCACCGGCCTTTCCTTTAAGACTACGTCTAGTCTGCCTGAGCTGGGCCAACCTCTGTCCTCTGGGGCTCTCTGATTTCCACATCTCACTGTCATGAGCTCTGCTCAGCAAAGTAGGCAGAGCAGCAAAAGTTTCTCCTCTTTTGAAATGCCAAGTTTACCCAAACTCATCACTGCTACTTCTGCCGGCATGAGGACATTGTCCCAAGCTACTTCTGTCGTTGCTGCTATTGAAGTTTAGTTATTTGGAGACAGGGTCTTAATAATATAGTAAGCTGATAGGAACTCCCAAGCTTCCTGCCTCCCCTCTGAGTTCCAGAATGACAGGCGTGTGCCACCATACCCAGCTCCTCCCGAATGGCTCACTGCCTTTCCTTTCCTCGCTCCTCCTCAGACCAATGTGCACCCAGAGCCTTTTATAACTGGATGTCCCTGCCTCACATACTACCAGCTTGGGAATTTCAGTATTTTGATAGGATTCATAATGAAAAGAGCAAACATGATATTCAAAATTGTAGTTTGAGTAAACCCGTTAATTGCTCCCCTTAACTCTCTTCCTGGTCTCCTCTGACCTCTCACCTCTGTGACAGCTCCTGGATTTGGTCTGTAGAACACTGTACATGATGGCTTCTGGCATTTGGCTCTCAGGGGATCCTGTGTGTTTGAGCTCGCTCAAGCCATGCTCAGAGCTGCTCTTTGCCTGCCTGGTCTAGTCTGTTTTCTAAACTCAGAAGGCACAAATTGCCTTTTTTGTTTGTTTGTTTGGTTGGTTGGTTGATTGGTTTGGTTGGTTCTGTGTGTTTACTGGTTTGTTTACCTAGCTAACTTAAATTGCTCTGATCAACTTCAAGCCAACTTTCTCTTCTTCTAAACATGGAAGTTAAGATCATTTATAAATGGACATTTCCTCTTATTTCTTCAAGGAAACATCACATGACGAGGGTTTTCAAACTAAGCTTTTCCCTAGCCTTGCGACTGACTGAACCGGCTGAGAGCCACCTTTCCAGGAGATTGCCATGTTTTTCTAAAGCTGAGACCATTAGTATCTTCCAAGTTGTATGTGCTGTTCAGGTCTATGGAGTCAACTCTCCTGAATTCTACCTTCTTCCCTAGTCTTAAGAGGTCCTTTGGGTGAGAAAAGGCAGGTAACAACTCATATCTACTCTTGGATGTGAGGACATCAGGATTCCTGTGCAAGTCCATAAAGGTGCCTCCCAGCATGCAAATGCCAGCAGTCACAGTAGGTGTGGACAGTGGTGATCACCAGTGCTGATACCAATGCTGTTTTACGTCATCCCTAGCCTGCAAGGTAGTACTACTATTAGACTTGCTTTATAGCTGAGTCAATTGAAGCACTCAGAGGTCTAGAAACTCACAAAAAATTCACAGATAATACATGCTAGAATTGGGATTTGAACTCAGGCCATCTGGTCAAAGAACCCGACTTCTGTGTAAGACAAAATAACTGTCTTTGATGTGTGTACTGAGGACTGACATGGAGCACCTGTTCAGTCACAGCAGTGACCTGAAAAGTGTCTTCCATTTTGAATCCTGTGTGACAGACCCTATAGATGAGTCCCCCGATAAGACAGGGGTTGTGACCAATGAACCCAGGGAAGAAAACCTCATGTGCACAGGAGCAGATGGCAGAGCAGCCACATGGGAGGCAGCTTCCTATGGTGGCTGCCACGCTACCCAAGCAGTACAGGAAATGCACATGGGCCTCTCTGGAGCTTCCTGACCTTTGCCCTTCCCTGGCCTCCTGATCTTGTTTGCTGAGCAGCTGTCAAGAGAAACAAGTAGGCAGCGTGTGTCTAAGCTCACCCTGCCAGAAGAACATGCAGACTTGTCATTATGCCCTTGAGAAGTCATTTCAGCTCTCAGAGCTGGAGCACCTGGAGGAAGGCTCCATAGTGTTTCCCCTCATGCATCATGGGATTGTTTCAACATTCAAATGAGATCATGAGAATATGAAGGCACCTTTATGATTATAAAATGTCAATTTTACAATGAATCAAAGAGCATAATTATAATGGTTATAAAATACCAATTTCCTATTTTGTCTTAGTTTATATCAGTTTTTTTATTAGCAGAACATACTGTAGCAAGCTTCAGCAAATCTTTTCTATATAGGGACATAGAGTAGATATTTTAATCCTTCTGAGCAGAATGACCTCTTCTCAACACCTGAGTTTTGCTATTGGCACATGGAAATATTCACAGACAAAATATAAACCAACAAGAAAGGCTGTGTCCCAGTAAAACTTTATTTACAAAACCATAGCTGGACAGATATATCTGTTGTTTGCTAAGGTCCAGTCTATAACAGTCATTTAAAACTATCTGTGAATTTCATTCGGATTCCTGCCTTTATGAACACCGTCTGCAATATGGATTCTTTGACCAACTCTTTGGATGTTTGAGTTCTGACTCCCAGGCTAGCTTGGAATAATTTCTCAAATTTATATCATCCTAAAATTTGAACATTGTATCATTCAATTGCTGGAGGTGAGACTCAGTTTCTCAAACAGCCAGTGCCGAGTCTAACTTAACTACATAAAATAGTGGCAATGAAGGCAATGTGCAGCTCTTTGGCTACCTAGATTACAGCAGGCTTTGGCAATTTATTAATATACAATTATTCAGTTCTGTAGGGAGACTTTTTGGAGTGCTGGCTATCAATCTATGGCTGAACTTTCTTGCAGCATTTCTTGTGTCTTAGCTAAAGGACAAAGGCTAGTGAGTTCAGATTCCTCAACTTCCAAGTTAAATGTGGCATGAAGATTTCTTGATTTAACCAGTCCAATTTCCAAGGATTCTTTCAAAAACACTTTTAATGGTTTCAGTAAAAGTCGCTTTACACTACGATGTCACCCATCTGTGCCTCTATGTTGTAAAGGAATCTGAAAATGACTTGGGATTTGCTTCATTATGCTATAAAGTTGCCAATGCCAAGAAGGTTTTTTTCTTCCTTTTATTGCAAAACCCTCCTACACATAGAAGGCTGACTTATCTGAACCAACAAGTAGAGCTGCAAGCCATCTAGAAAGTTAAACACAGACGTGTTAGACGGCCAGGTTGTAATGGGGGCTGAAACTCTGTAATCACAGCCAGCTTCTGCTGTGTCATTTTAGGAATCCCGTTAGTTTGGAGCATAAAGCAAAATGCTATGCTTTCAGAGGAGAATCCTGAGGTACCCTCTTTCTTCTTAGGCTGGCGTATACAGGTATAACTGACAATATAAATTAAATACAGTCACCTGAAAACAATGCCTTGAGTCACCATTCATTGTTAGTAGTGATACTGTAGATGTGACCTTGAAATAAATCTTTGAGCCCAACCAAGCAGTATGACCTTTTACCCACTTTAAAATGCAAAAGAGGCAAAGGTGCTGAAATTCTGCCCTTGCTTTAAATCCTCCTAATGAGAAACACAATGTGGAGATTTAAACCAAGTAAGCATCTCTGCAGCCCTCCAATGGCGAGCTTGCTTCTTCTCTCACTGTAGTGTAGAAAGGTGACAGTAACTTGCTTTTAGCTATAAAGCATCAAATACGTTAACTTTCAGGTCAGTAAGAGCCAAATCGTAAAATAGAAGAGGCCGCTCCCTAATTCGCAGACACTTGTTGAAATGCGGGATGACATTTAATTCAATGGCATGTCACAAGAGAGCAAATAACCTGCTGCTTTCTGTAGCTCCAGCCGATTCCTTTCTGGTTCCCACAGGATTTTAGACGCTCTAATTTAATGATGGTGGGAAGAACAGTAAATCAAGGAGTGAGCAAGGAAAATTGATTAAAACCGGGGACGGTTAAGCTTTTGAGGATAGCTTGTGTGTTTAACCACAGAGAGCACGGGAGAAGTGTGTCCGCCAAACACCCTGAAAGTCGTGCACCTGCTCCGTCACCAAGCTCAGTGTGAGTGTTTGAAACAGGGCTAAGGGTCACACTTTCCCTGTGTCCCATGGACACTACACACACTGTATATAAGTAAAGTCAAACACCCAGGGAGAGTAGGGAACTAAGGAATGGCTCCGTTCTTGGAATGTGATATCCTGAATGCTTACACTTGTTCAAGGCTCATAAACACATAAACTTGGCAATCATCATTAGTGAGGGACTGCAGCTCAGCATTGCCGTGAGTGCCACTTCACACTCAACCAGGATCAGTGGCTCAAGAAAACAAAAGCAATGAGAGTTGGGAGGAAGTATAGAAACTGAAATCCTTGTATGTTGATGGGAGAAACGTGAAATGCACAACCACCAAGAAAAGAAGCGTGGCAGTTACCCAACTAATTAAGCAGAAACTGCTGTCATTTAGGAGTTCCATTTCTGGGTCTATGCTCAAGAAAAAGCAGGGACTAGAATGCACAGTAATGTTATTAAAATACCCAAAATGTATGTGGATTCCAAAAATTTAAAGAGAGATGATTCGATAAAGAGAATGTGAATGTATTATTCTATGCACATAATGAAATATTATTTGCCTTAAGGAGATAGCAGTTCTGACATATGTTAAAATTTGAATTATTTTGAGGGTATTATTTCAGATGGGATTGTTTAGCCACCAAAAAAGAAAAAAAAACAAATACTATGTGATGTGGGAGTGATTTCTTATTAATAAAGAAACTGCCTAGGCCCCTTGGTAGGCCAACCCTTAAGTGGGTGGAGTAAACAGAACAGAGGGCTGGGAGAAAGAAGTTGAGTCAGGGAGTCGCCATGGTTCTCGCACTCCAGACAGACGCAGGTTAAGATCTTTCCTGGTAAGCCAGCTTGTGGGCTACATAGAATAATAGAAATGGGTTAGATTAATATGTAAGAGCTAGCCAATAAGAGGCTGGAACTAATGGGGCCAGGCAGTGTTTAAAAGAATACAGTTTCCATGCAATTATTTCGGGTATAAAGCTAGCCGTGCAGGCGGCCGGGTGCTGGGGACGCAGCCCCGCCGCTCCTAATTCAACAACTACGTGGTTCTATGTAATTTAAGGGAACTAAACCAGTCGGATTCACAGGGAAGACAGTAGAGTGGGTTTCTAGGGACAGGAGGGGAAACATGGGAAGTTTTAGTTGAAGAAAATGAAACAATCTGGAGATAGATGATAGAGATTGTTGTTCAATCTAAAGTGATGTGGGAATCCTCTCTGTGTGTTACTTTTCTTGGTTAATGAATAAAGAAACTCCCTTGGCCTCTTGATAGGGCAGAACTTAGGTAGGCAGGGAAGACAGAACTGAATGCTGGGAGAAGGAAAGACTCAGAGAGATGCCATGGATCCTCAGCCTGAAACAGATGCTGGTTAGAATCTTTGCCGGTAAGCCACTGCCATGTGGTGATATACAAATTAATATAAATGGGTTAAATTAATATAAGAGTTAGCCAATAAGAAGCTAGAGCTAATGAGCCAAGCAGTGATTTAATTAATACAGTTTCTGTGTGTTTATTTCAGGGCTAAGCTAGCCAGCAGCTGGGACAAACAAGTGGCCTGCCTCTCCTTGAAACAGTGAAGACTTAATGCCACAAAACTGTGTACTTTAGAATGAAAAAAACAACGAGTTTAATATTATGTATATTTTACCACAATAAGAAATTTATCTGATGGCCAGAGAGATAGTTCTGTGGACAAAGGCTCATGCTACCACATTTGTTTTCATCCCTGTTGCTTTCATCCCTGGGACCCAATTGGTGGAAGGATGGAATGAACTCCTCCATGTTGTCTTTTGGCCACTCGTATGTCTATGTGCACATACATGCACACAGATACAGGTGCAGACACAGACACACAGACATGAAGGGAAAGCATTTTCAGACCTGGAATATAGCTCAGTGGCAGAGTATTTGTGTAGTTAACTGTGATTATTTTATTGGAATATCTCTCCTTCCTCATGTGAGTTATGGGGATTGAACTCAGATCACTGGGCTTGGCTACCAGAACCATATCACCACCACACCAGGAGAACTTGTCTGTCAATCTGACATCAGAGGTGTAATGTGGACCTCTCTCTTGCCTCGCAACGGCTTCTGGGACATCTCAGCATAGCTTCTTGTCATCCTTACACAATGCTAACTGACTTCCCCTTCTCTCTAACTTTAACAAGCACCACACACACTAATGGTCTCTAATGGTCATAGGTTAGCTAAAGATCAAACAGCCTCATGAAGAATTTGAAAACATTTTTTTTTTGTGGCCCATGGCTTGAAGTTATACTTAGGAATGTTCATTAATAGTCATATCCCTCTATATGCCAACAAGGGACGAAGCCCCTGAAATCATGATCCAAAATACATGTCTTCCTTTAAATTACTTCGATCACTTATTCTGTCTGCTGTGCTGGTCATGTCCTTCTTGTGGGACATGGTGTCTGGGGGAGAGGTCTTAAGGAAGAAAGATTTATTTATGTTCACAGCTTCAGAGTTTTCCATCCTTCATGTCAGGAAGCATGTGGTGGAGGAGGGTGGCTCACATGTGGAGGTCAAGAAATAAGAGAGGCAAGTGTATAGTAAAGGGCTCTTTCCTTTTATCTGGACAGGTCCTCATCCTACAGGATGCTGCAGTTATAACTTCTTAGTTATAACTCCTGGAAATGGCCTCACAGACACACCAGAAACATGCTCTTATGATCTCCCAGGTGACTCCTAATCCAGTCAAGCTAGCTGTCAGTTACGACCATGCATACTCTATAGCTGAGCTGGGCTAACCCCCACCTTGAAAATGACTTTCCAGAACTCATTTCCTAGTCCCTTAATTCTCTGGCCCTGGCATGGCACTCTTTGGAGAAATCTGTCTCTTGGGAAATTGTCAGAGATAGCTTTGACAAGTATACCATTTACCATGCTAGGGGCATGGGGATTAGAAAAGTTAGCAAAGAGAACCAAGACACAAGTGAAAATAATGAAACAGAAACAGGATAGTGCCAGGAGGGAGTTCCAGTGAATACTGAAAATCACATATATTTAATTTTTCATACACTTTTATATTCAATATAAAGGGGAAAGCAAAAGACTGCTTTAACATGATACAAAGGACAACTTGAACAGTTACTTTTTCAATACTTGAGACACCGAGTCATTCATCTTGAGAAAAGCATTCTGTTGTTTAGGTAGTGAAGCCACTTTAGACCGAGTATCCTGAAGGCAGTCACTCCCTACCTAGGTCAAACCTCCTGGTTCAAAAGAAGGAGTAGAAGCATACTTGAATTCTCTGACCTTTGGTTAGGGTGGAGTGGATCTACCAGCAAGAGGCGTTTGAATGTCCAAAACACCAACTAACCACTCCCTAGGTCAGGGTGTGTAGCCTCACTTGTCAACCATGTTGAATGAGCTCAAACTCTCTGACCTTTAGACAAGGTGGAAATAGGTTCACATTTTTGGGCCTCCACAGTCTTTTTAAATCACCTCAGAATCCACGGTAGCAGATCCTTTGGACTCCAAAATTTGTCCTAAATCATGTTCTAGAAACTCCTGAACTGTGGTGTTTCATTTTTCCTAATCGAGAAGATAAAGCTCCAATGAGTGTCCTGTACTTGTCTCTGTGAATGAAAACAAGTTCATTCCAGCTCTGGACGTTCCTCAGGGGCCATGGAAGAGTTCACTCCACATGTTAGTCTTATCTAACATGTGCATCTTATCTCTGCAGGCTCATGTTCACAAACAAGGTGATGCAGGTATTTATGTAAGGAACAATCTGTGCACACTTTAGTGTGACATTCCCCTTCCTACACATTTAAAAGCTGCAGACATAGCTGAGGACCTGAAGATCTTCCTATGAAAGGCCTGCATCTTTGGTCACGGTGATATGATCTGGATGATTAGATTCTTTGTTTCCTTACAATAATTTACAAAACAAAACAAAAAGTGACCATTGAGAGTGGCTAGGAAAACTCCGAAGTAGAAGTTTACTCTCTATTATAGCTTCCATTTCCCATCCTCAGCTCCCTATGCCTTCCTGTTTCCTGGGCACATCTTTCTATTTTCTGGAGACCCCTAATTCCCCAGAGACCAAAAGTATAACACAATTAATTAATAGTACTGTTTTTAAAATATTTTCTAGGTTCTCCTTCATTTATCTATTTCTCTACTTATATGGTATATCTTGTTATGCTAATAAGTTAGGGCAAATGAAGAAAAATGTAGCTAATATGTGTTCACAATATGAGATGCCAACTGTGTTGGTTACTTTGGTCATTACTGTGACATCATATCTGACAGAAGCAACTTAAGGGGAAAAGGCATATTTGGCTCAGGGTTTCAGGGGATTACAGCCTATAACATAAAAGGAATGCCCTGGGGGGAGTGGGAGCCTGTGGTGAGATTCCTCAGATGACAGACTGGTCACAACACAGAGTAAAAGACAAGAAGGAGCAAGAGACACTGGCCTTCAAAGACTCCTACCCTGTGAACAACCCTGCTCCTGAAGCTAGACATTTTCAGGTTCCCCAAACACAGACACCAGCTAAGGACTAAATGTTCAAACACCTGAGCCGGTGGAGAGGGGAACATCTCACAGCCAGATCTCTGCACCAGCCACTGTCCTTGGTACTTTTTTTACACAGTCGATCATTTCCTGTATGAAGTGAGCCCTGTTATACAGATAAGGAATATGATCACAGAAATCAATATGACCAAGTAGCTGCTATTAGATACTCAGGTAACCAAGTCACAGAGATTGTGCTATTTGACACTACACAAATCACACTCCTGTTATGTATAATGATATTTTGTGATACATCAAGGCTCATTCAGATGTGTATCAGGGACCAGCAAGATGGCTGAGTGGCTAAAATGATTTGTGGCATAAGCCCTGTGGCTTGAGATCACTCCTCCAAACACATATAAACGTAGGAGAACAGACTCCAACTTGAGATCACTCCTCCAAACACATACAAACGTAGGAGAACAGACTCCAACTTGAGATCACTCCACCGACCCTCACACATAGAGTGTGTCCTACTCCAATAAAAATAAATACAAAATATTTCTTTATAGTGAATATCCTTAGACCCTTACTGTCATAAGCAAATAGTATACCTATTTTTAAATTCTGTGAACAACCAACCATTAAAGATTTCATTAGACCTCCAAATAAATTTACATTATTGAGTTTCAAATCCATTAACATCATATTTTTTCCAGTTTTTATATTAAATGGTTTATTTATTTTTATATTAAATGGTTTATTTTTTAAAATCATGTTTTATGATATCCCTTATACTGTACATCTTTTATAAAATATATTTATGGGTGTCTTATTTTACTTCCACTACAGAAAATGGCACATCTTAATGTTCTTTCTGCTCCTCGCTATTTGAGGTAACACAATTGACATAGACAGTTCTCCTCTTGCTTGCGGGCAATGGCTGAGTAAAAGGGAGGGCAATTACTCTTCCTCCTTATGTAACAGGAAAGCATTTGAAACAATTGTCCTCAGACATTGTATGATACACAGCACAATGATTGCTCGGAGGATAAAAAATATGAATTATGCTCAATGATAGCTCCAGGTTACTGTTTGGGGTTTTCAGGTCACAGTGCAGGAGGGGACACCACTAGAGCTTGGTGGTCACCTGGAAGTGTGAAGACAGAGTTCACAGTTCTAGCAGGCTAATATGAAACTTACAGGACAAAATGTCAAGAGGAACAACCGCCTAGAGAAAGGAAGACACACGGAGAATGTTCTCTGCTTAATGGAATTACATTAGAAATAGTAACAGAAAGACGCTTGAACAATGTACAAATATTTGAAAGTTAAGCAGCAATTGCCTAAGTACTACCCTTCCCGGCCCAGCCCTGGCAAAGGAGAGATGCACAAAATCAGGAACTGTTTTGAGTAAATAAAAATAAAAAATATGGCATACAGAAATCAGACAGATGTTTCTGAAACTTAAGGTTAAGGCCCAGCATGGATGAAGTGGCATTTTATAGAGTCTCTAGTTTAGATAGCACATCATAGGTCTCACATCATAATGTTTAAAAAGAATTAAGTCTGAATTACACATAAATTGGGTATAATGTTACATACATTTAATTCCAACAACTTGAGGGACTGAGGCAAAAGGACTGAAATTTGAGGTCTACCTAGGCTCAAAATAAAATAGGAAAGGGCTGAGGATGCAGTTCAGAGGTAAAGTATTTGCTGGTCACATGCGAGGCCTGGGATTTGTTCCCCAGTGCTACAGCGAACAGTGGAAGCCCTGAGTAAAGTCCTCAATGAGTGTGTGTTTTGAAATAGACATGGCCTGCTGAGGATTCCAAGACTAACAGACTCAAGGTAAGTTGGCAAAGCCATTACCTATATGGTCCA
This sequence comes from Microtus ochrogaster, assembly GCF_000317375.1. Lineage (NCBI taxonomy): Eukaryota > Metazoa > Chordata > Mammalia > Rodentia > Cricetidae > Microtus > Microtus ochrogaster. The sequence continues at coordinate 13,519,188 of NC_022018.1, read as the reverse complement.
GGCTCAAGAGGGATGGAAAGTTTTCCTTAGGAGTCCAAGGATGAGTGCTTATGGATAATTGATCAGTGTGTGCAAAGACCAGCAAGTGTGACTTTTTCCTCTCAGATGTTTACATCCTGAGAGACAGTTCACCTACAGAGATCTCCTCCCCAGACTAACTAGCTGCACCTCTCCCAGCACATCCTATGATGTACTTGTTAAAAATGCTGAGGTTCCAGGTTTTGAACGTGGTATGGGTTAGAGAGCCTTATTCGATCCCAGCTTCATTGTATATGTGTATGTGTGTCTGTCTTCATTTCCTTGCTGCCCCTAACTAGGGTTTTGGAACCTAGGCCATACAGGAATCTGTATAGTTCCAACAAACAAACAAGTAAATAAACATAAAGTAATACAGAACAGAAACCAATGAAATAGATAAGAGAAATCAATGGGGAAAAACATCAGTGCAACCTAAAGCTAGTTACATGGAAGGATCAATAAAATGCACAAGGCTCAATTAAGACAACTAAGGAAAAAGAGTAACAGCAGTTTACTAAAACTGGGGGTGAACAAAGACACCACACAGGAAGGAACCGTTATGAACAGCTGTATATTAATAATCCTAACAACACAGTAGAAATAAACAAATTGCTTTAAAAATATAAACAGCCAACTTGTTATTAAAGGTACAGGCAACAGCTGTAAAATGAGCTGAGCCTTCCTTCTGACAGGGAGTGAGGCTGCCTACCTGTGATCTTGGCACTTGTGAGGCAGATGCAGAAGGATCACAAGTTCCAAGCCAGCCTGAGCTACATCTTATGGAGGCAATAGCTTAAAAGTTCCCTCTTCCTAAGTGATTATGGGTTGTGTCAAGTTGACAATTGACCATAACACATGGTGAGACAATATCTAAAAATAATAAAGTAGTAAGATTGAATTATAATGAAAAGCCTCCAGGCTGAAGTAGCTCCCTTGGTGAATCCATCTCCTGATCTCAGTCTGGGAAATGACACACAAATCCTACCAATGTTCTTTCAGGACAGAAGGAGGGGGACATTTTCACTCATTCTATGAAGTCAGATTATATAAGAATGAAACCCCATGAGTTGAGCAACATGGAACCAGACAATATTATAGTTAGTGTAATATGTAGGAAAAAAAGGTAAGTAAATAGTTGATTCCATGAAGTAGAAAGTAGGATAGGGCTCACTCGTACAGAAGGGCAGCTGAAAGCCAGAAGATAGGCATCAGAATAACAAGAAGGAATAAGTTCCGGTGATCCATAGCACAGCTGAGAGACTGTGATACAAATACAAATCTATTTACATGAATTTTATTAGAACATAGGAGTTAAGTTTCTCAACAAAAACAAATGAAAAATGGATAAGGAGATGATAATTACCTCAATTTGATTATTACACACTGTGTATACATTTAAAATTGTAACATGGCACCCTATAAATGTAGGAGAGTGCTCGTTCATTTTCCGGTTGCCCAGACCTGGATAATCACACAGAAACTATATTAATTACAACACTGTTTGGCAAATGGCTTAGGCGTGTTTCTAGCTAGCTCTTACAGTGTAAGTTAACCCATTTATATTAATCTGTGTATCACCACGAGTTTGTGGCTTACCAGTAAGATTCCAGTATCTTTCTTGTACAGCAGTTACATGGCATCTTTTTGACTCTGCCTTCTTTCTCCCAGCATTCAGTTTAGTCTTCCCACCTAGCTCTATTCTGCCCTGTCTTAGGCCAAAGCCGCTTCTTTATTTACTACTAGTAATAAAACATATTCATAGTACACAGAGGGAAATCCCACATCATTTAAATATATGCAATTTTTTTGGGGGGGTGGGAAAGAAATTGTTGTAGATTTAGTTCAGTTGGTAGCATGTTTGCCTACCATGCATGTGCCCTGAGTTGGATGGCCAGAACCACATAAGCTGGGCAGGGTGCAATATGCTTGTATTCCCAGTACCCAGGAGATAGAGGCAGGAGGATCAGAAGTTCCTTGGCTACACAGTGAATCTGAGGCTAGCTAGCCTGTGACATATGAGACCCTGGCAAAGAAAGAAAATAATATTGTCTTAGTAGGGAGAAGATAAAAATCTTACTAAATTCAACACTCATTCACAATTAAATCTTCCGGTCATCTAGGAATAAAAGGGAACTTATAAATATGACAAAAGCCCTTACACAACCAAAGCAACCACCTTCCAGCTACCACCTTAAGGACAGACTTATTGTTTTTGGGCTGCAAAGAGACAGGGTTGCTTGCTTTTACTGTTCCTACTATTAGAACAGTAAGGCAAGAAAAAGAGACAAAAGATTCTCAAACAGAAAAGGGTAAAACCACTTTTACTTATGGACAACAGGATTATTCATGAAGAAATCTTCTAAAGAATCTATAATAGAGCATGTGAACCTAGGAAGAAAGCTTAGCAAGTTCACAGGAGAGGAAATCAAATCTGAAAACAATTACTTGTCATATTTTAAGAGAGGATATTTGAAAATAAAATTCAGAATTATTACCATAAAATCAAAAATGTAAAATATGTAGAGGTAAATCCCACAAAACACACCCAAGGCTTGCACAGCATGAAGACCTCTCTTAGGGAAACTGAGGAGGACTCCAGAACATGAGTGCAGACTCGCATGCTCATAGTTTGGAAACACAACTGTTGGCTTTCTTTCAATATTCTTCCCTGTGCTTCCAACTATAATACCACTCAGCCGTGTATAAAAACCAGAAAGAGAATTCTAAAATGTAAAACATCTAGAATGGTCAGTTGTTGTTTTTATTGTTTCCAGTCTCCATGGTTTTAAGTCTTATCATAGTGCTATTGCCATCTAGAAATGTGTTTGAATGAGAATAGTGAAAAGGCGATAAATCACAGTACGGATTCCAGATATTAGCCCAGACTCTTACCTGACAGCAAGCACAAATACCTGTTTAAAAACAAGAAAACAGCACCTGAAGCTTAAAACATCTGTGGGAAACTTCACAACTCGGGTTAAACTAGTATTTCTTAGGACATTCCAGGAGCAGGGGCATGTGACTTCAGGTGGATTTTTGTGAGTTTGAGGTAAGCCTGGTTTACATAATGAGTTCCAGGGCAGCTAGTGATACACAGAGAGACTCTGACTCAAAAAAAAATATTTCTTATGTTGTAAAATTATGAACCTGATGGGGGAAGAGTCTTCTGTTTTGTGTTGATTTCATTGGTTAAATAAAGAGACTGCCTTAGCCCTTTGATAGGACAGAAAATTAGGTAGGCAGAGTAGACAGAAAAGAATGCTGGGAGAAAGAAAGCCAAGTCAGTGAGTCACCATAATTCTCCCACTCCAGACAGACGCAGGTTAAGATCTTTCCTGGTAAGCCAGCTCGTGGTGTTACACAGATTATTAGAAATGGGTTAGATCAATATGTAAGAGCTAGCCAATAAGAGGCTGGAACTAATGGGCCAGGCAGTGTTTAAAAGAATACAGTTTCCGTGAAATTATTTTGGGTAAAGCTAGCCGGGTGGCGGGACGCAGCCCACCGCTCCTCACAACAGATGCAGCCCGCCGCTCCCCATTACAACATGAACCAAGTTATGAACAAAGATATTTTTAAAATTGTACTTCACTTAAAATGTATATTCTTTCTTCAAATGTCACAATTCTGAAAATGCATATATAAGGCACAGATTTAAACATATTTTCTAAAACATATAACTCATCATGGACTTAAACTACAATATATTGTGATATTTTTATTGCATTCTGACAATAAGGTTTGATTTGAATCAGAGGATAGAGGTAGCCACCAGTTGACCAAAATTAACCATAGAGGTTTTAGAGGACTGAGGACAGATAGAGAGACAGGAAGTTGTAAGGTGGATGGAGGAATGAAAGAGACAGGTGGTCACTGGTCTCCACCGCTTGTCTGTTCATTCAGGTTCTTATTCCATATCTGTAACTTCTGATTTTTTATTGATAAAGAATAATTAGAAAATAAATCAATATATAAGTAATCCTTATGAAGCTTTATAAACAGGTAAAATATTTAACAGCCAGTTCATTAAACGAGTCATAGAAATTCAAATAAATATTGGCTATTCTACTCTCTCTTCATTAAGGGAATGCAAATTAAAGTCCGATGAAAAAGGCTGAAGTTGAAAATGTAGTGCAAATAGATTGCTCATGTAGTACTGATGGAAGGTGACATGACCACCTTGGAAGAACTGTCACATTCTCTTGTACAATTTTATATAGTTACCTTAGGATGCGGCAATTCTACTTCTGAATTTTATTTAAGAGATTAAAAACTAGCTCCTCACTCAGATGTACCCAAATATTCAGCTGTATTCATTCACTTTAGTTTATATGTGTTTAGTACATTCATTAATAGACTTGTGTTCATACCTGTCATTATTTGTTTTTTAAATATTTGATGTTTTTCTATTTTTCTTTATGATCTTATTAAGTATTAATAAATATATGTGTACCACTATTAGTTCCTTTATTATGTTTTAATCATTTCCTTACAGCTTATTTTGGGGCCTGAATTATTTGCTTTTTTGTTAATGCTGTTTTGATAGTTCCAGACAAGTTTTTGTTGTGTAGCCTTGGCTGCTCTGAAACCATCTCTGTAGACCAGGCTGGCCTTGAACTCACAGAGATCCTTCTGCCTTTGCCTTTCAAGTGCTGGGATTAAAGGTGCGCACCACTACCACTTGGTCCCAGGGTTTGCAGTATTAAACTTAGCTTTTTATTTTATTTTTTTCTCTTATTTATTTATTAAAAATTTCTACCTCCTCCCCTCTTCCCATTTCCTTCCCCCTCCTTCCTCCCCCTCCCTTTTCAGTCCTAAGAGAAGTCAGGGTGCCCTGCCCTGTGGGAAGTCTAAGGTCCTCCCCCCTCCATCCAGGTCTAAGAAGGTGAGCATCCAAACAGACTAGGCTCCTACAAAGCCAGTACATGCAGTAGAATCAAAACCCAGTGCCATTGTCCTTGGCTTCTCAGCCCCCATTGTCAGCCACATTCAGAGAGTCCGGTTTGATCATATGCTCATTCAGTCCCAGTCTATCTGGCCTTGGTGAGCTCCCATTAGATCAGTCACACCGTCTCAGTAGGTGGAAGCACCCCTCGTGGTCCTGACTTCCTTGCTCATGTTCTCCCACCTTCTGCTCTTCATCAAGCTTTTTATACAATCTACTTAGTTTTAAAACTGATTAAATTTCACTTTTACATCAATATATCTTTGTTTGCTCCTACTCTGTGTTAGTATTCTTATATCTCTCCATAAAAATATATCAATGCATCTTATATAAACACATAAATATATACATATATAACAATATGTAAACAAATGTAGAAATATAAACAACACTATAATGTTCAATTAATATTTTCTGTATTTTTATAAAAATTAAGAAAAAAATTCTAAAGTCTTAAATTTCTGTATGTATTTGTGTTAAATTTTTTCTCTGGGCAGTGGTGACGCGTGCCTTTAATCCCAGCACTTGGGAGGCAGAGACAGGTGAATCTCTGTGAGTTTGAGGCCAGCCTGATCTACAGAGCAAGTTTCAGGACAGGCTCCAAAGCTACAGAGAAACCCTTGTCTCTGAAAAACGAAAAAAAAAAAACAAACCACAATAATAACAAAATAAAACCCAAACCCAAAACTTTTCATTTCTTCTTTTGAATGCACATTTCAGCTGATGCCAATTATTTTAGAACAAAATACTTTTTTAAAATTGATGTTACTTTCTTGACTTGGCACACCAAGTTTTCATTACAGCATTTTCATATAGACTTTGTACGTTCATTTTCTCAGCTTCCTTCCCCATCCCCTACCCCTTCCTGCTGGGTCTTTCTCTTCCTGCAACAGAACCTTCTGCTTTCATGGCATGTGTGTTCTCCTGCCCCTCCACATTCTGCTTTCAGAATGCTATCTGCTACCATACCCACACATAAACATTAAAGTCTATAATCTGCATGAGAGACAGTACAATACCCCATATCTGTCTCTCTGTGTCTGGCCTATTTTACTTAACATAATTACTTTCAGGTCTATCAGTGTTCCTACAGATGCCATTTCATATTTCTTTATGGTTGAACAAAATCCCACTGTGCATATCTAACACATTTTGTTTACCATTCTTCTGTTGATGGACATCTTGGGCTGGCTGATTCCATATCTTAGCCAATCTGAATAGTGCAGGAAAAAAGTCATGGCCATGCAGCATTGTGTGGTCGGACACAATTCTTTGAGTACATTCTTAGGAGTGATGTATCTCCATCTTATAGTAGGTTTACTTTTGGTTTAATGAGACGTCTCCATGGTGATGCTCATAAGGGCCGCATCCAGTTACATCTCACCAGCAGTGACTGTGTTTTCCTCTTGCTCGGTATCCTGGCCAGTAGGTGCGTCCTTTTTTTCTCTTGATGCTGTTCATTCCGACAGGTGACATGGAATCCGAAAGTAGTTATAATTTGCAATTTTATGATGGTTAAGGCTGTTGAAAATTTGCTTTTTTTCTTCTGAGAACCGTTTATTCAGTTCAATAGCCCATTTATTGATGAGAAGATCTGGAGTTTCTTTGTTGTGAGAGCTCTATTTGAATAGGTCTTTATTTACTCTAGACGTTAGCTATCAAGCACAGCTGACGAAGGGTTTTTTTTCTCTTTATCATGCTGACAATTTCTTTTACTACACAGAAGCTTTTCTGTTATTGTTTTGTTTTTTATATTGTGTAATCTCATTTGTCAACTCTTGGAGTTATTTCCTGACCTTCTGGAGTCATTTTTATAAAACTCCGAGCTATGTCTGTATCTTGAAGTGTTTCTGTTAACAGGTTCATCATTTTAGGCCTGATATTAAGGCCCCTTTTGAATTGATTTTTGAGAGACAAGGTTCGAATTTCAAACCTCTAAGATCCAGTTTTCCCAGCACCACGTGTTGAAGAGGCTGTCTGTTTTCCCAGGGTTTGGTTTTCAAACCCACCCTGAAGTGGATGACCTCCTTTGGATGTGGGCAGTTCATGGGCTGGGGTCCCAGACTGAAAGGAAGGGCTCCTAATTCTGGGCACAGTGTGGCACACGTGACCAGCTGCCTCATACTTCTGTCGAGGCTTCTCAGATAGCATGGACTGTATTCTCAAACTAAGAACCAAAATAATTCCTAATTTCTTAAAGTGCCTTTGTCAAGCATTTTGTTAAAGTTATGAGAGAAGTAACTAAGAAAACACCTGTTTTGAAGATGATGTGACTCTTGCTCTGGGGGTTTAGTTCCAGGCCCCTTGCTCCATTCCATTGTTCTGTATGTGTTTCCATGGCAACACCAAGCTCTTTGTCACTACAGCCTCACGGTGATTTGGAGGGCTACTGTGACCCCTTCAGCACTGCTCTTTCTGCTCGGGATTGCCTTGGCTACTCAAGGTCTTTTATGTTTTCACATGAATTTAGGGCTTGACTTTAGTTTTCGTAAGAATTTCATTGGAACTTTGGTGGGGATTATGTGGAACCTTCAGACCACTCTCAGTAATATGTTGTTTTCTTTACATCTGGTCTTCTAATCAACGAGCAAGGAGTAGACCAAAATACTTTCTCTTATTGTTGTTTTCTATTTTCTAATTTGTGTTTTTGTCTGCTTGCCTGTTTGCGTACCACAGGCGTGCCTGGTTCTCATGGAGGCCTGAGAGGGCATCATTGAATCCACTGGGACTGGAGTTACAGACAGTTGTGAATTGCCATGTTGGTGCTGGGAATCAAGCCTGGGCCTCTACAAAAATAGCAAGTGCTCTCAACTACTGAGCCACCTTTCTAGCACCACAAACACTTTCTTATTGCTTCTTACAAAAAGTATCTGTGAAAATATTTTAACAGAGTTTCCTTTTTAGAACAGTTTCTGGGTTAGGGAAAAACTGTGCCAAAAATGCAGACTTTCACATGCATCCTGTCCTTCCCCAAACGCCCTTCGCATTAACATTGCGTGACCTGCTTATTAAAATCCATGAACCAATACTGACACATGACTCTTCGTATCAGTTGAAACCCATAATCCATGCCTAGGATTGCTCTCTGTGTTGTGCAGGTCTGTGCATTTTAACACTGCATAGTCATGGATCTACACCAGAGTACAGAGCCAAACATCGTCACTGTTCTAAAAGCCTCCATGTTAGACCTACTCATTTTTCTCCCCTTTCTCCACCTGGAAACCAGTGAACTTGTTAGCATGCTCCTGTTTTATACAGTATAGAGTGATTTTTACTCTGTATTCTACATAGCCTTTTCACACTGTCTTCTTCTGCTGGGCGTTGTAGCATATGCCTATAATTACAGCACTTGAGAGCCTGTAGCAGGAGGACTGCCATGAGTTCGAAGACAGCCTGGACTACAGAGTGAGATCCTGTCTCAAAATAACTGAAACAAACTCAACACACACACTCACATGCACACACATGCATTCACATACACACACACTCACTCACATGCACACACACATTCATATACACACACACATGCCTACAGACTCACATGCACACACACACACACCCTTACTCCTTTCACCTTTCACACTGCAATATGCACTTAGGTTTCTTTCATGTCTTTATATGTCTTGACAGTTATTTCTTTTTAACTTTGAATAATATCTCAGTATATGGACACAATGTATTTTTTAAATTGCTTTTATTGAGCTGTATATAAAATATAGTTTAAAAAAAATCTGTTTAACTATTGAAGGACATCTTGGTTCTTCCTGATTTTTGACAGCTTTGAAGAAAGCTCTATAAACCCATAGGCAGGTTTTTATGTGGACATGCATCACCAGTCCAGTTGGGAAAGCACTGTGGAGTGTGAGTGCCACCCTGCAGAGTGTTTAACATTGTGAAGAATAGCTGAGCCACCTTCAGAAGTGGCTCACTCTTTTTGTGTTCCCTCCAAGAGTGAATGAATTTCTGCCACATTCCCTTTCTGCTATCACTTATTCTTGTTAGTCCCTGGATCTGAGGCATTTTAGTAGGTCTAGAATAATTTCTTGTTTTGATCTGCAATTTGCTAACGAGAAATGTGAGCTTCATATGTTTATTTTACCATTCATGTATCCTCTTTGAAGAGGTGTTGGCTTAGATCTTTTTAACCCACTTTAAACAAGTGTTTTTATTTACATGCAGTGTGTGTGTGTGTGTGTGTGTGTGTGTGTGTGTGTGAGTGTGTGTGTGCGCTACATGTGTGCACATGCCCACAGAGGATAGAAGAAGACATCAGATCCTCTGGAACTGGTAGAGGCATCTTTGAGCCACCAGTGTGGTTACTGGGAATTGTACTCTGGTCCTCTGGAAGAGCAGCCTTACACTCATTTTAAATCAGGGTGGTTGTTTTGCTTTTGCTAAATTTTAAACTGGCTCCTTCCCTTCCTTCCTTCCTTCCTTCCTTCCTCCCTTCCTTCCTTCCTTCCTTCCTTCCTTCCTTCCTTCTTTCCTCCCCCCTTCATTCTTTCTATCTTCTATAAATAATGATTTATCCTGGATGTGGGGCTATGGTGGCACAGTTGGACAGAATAAGATTCTGGGTGTTAGATAATATGCACCCACAGTGGCAGAGTCAGGCAGAAAGTTGGAGCCAGTTGTCCTGGTGTCAGACTTTAAGAGTTCTTGGGTATGGTTAGGGGGACTCATGGAGGGATAGACATTATCCAGACAGGAAGTTGCAGTGGGTATGGGTTTTTTTCCTACCATGGCTCAGACTTGCTCCCAAAGCCAGGTCCCATCAGGCCAGGGAAGAAGGACAGGGTAGCTGGTCCACTTCTCTAGAGCCGAGACAGATTGGGGCTCTGTCTCTTGGGTCTGTGTCTTTACCCTAGCCAGAAAGAAAGGGCTGGCCCAGTAGAACAAGTGAGTGAAGGAAAAGGGGGTAGCCTGTGCTAAGTATCTCTAGACAGCATCTCCGTCTCATTTCTAAGTATCTCCCTGACTGTCCATACTTCTCTTCATTCCATTCTGTGCATCATCTGACTTTGTTCCTCTCCTGCAGGTCATTTGCGGGTTTTTCTGAGCATCTCCCTATTTGTTTGGTTCAAAAATCAGTCTGCACCTGTAGAATTTCAATATCTAAATATTCCGTCTCCTTCCAAATGTGCTTCACACCTGCAATCCCAGTTTAAGGGAGTAAAGGCACAAGGATTGTGAGTTTGAAGTTGGCCTGAGATATGGAGAGAATGCAGGCCAGCCTGGACCACATAGTGAGGCCTTGTCTCAAAATAAAAAAAACAAACAAACAAAAGATTAAACTAAATATCATGTTCCCATCTTTCTAGTCATTAGTACCCCTCTATGTCCCAAATCACCCAGGCTCTAACATTCCAGAGTTTTCCAAACCGGAGAGATTCCTTAGATTAGCACTTCTTTCCTTAGATTAGTACTTTCTTTGTTTGAGATGTGAATCTTCATAAGTTAAATGTCTTCCATTATTTTCTCCTAGTACGTGGCTCATCATTCCATCCTCTTGACAGTATTTTATAGACCAGAAATCTTTAACAGGAATGAAATCTGATCGCTAGTCATATCTTGCATGGTTTTAGTTTCTTAATATTGAATATTCAATGATTAAAACATTTTCTTTTATGCTGTCTTCTAGTAGTTTTATAGCTTTGGGTTTTACATGTAGTTCTAAGTTCCATTTTGAGTTAATTTTGTAAGAAGTTTAAGGTTTTTGTATAAGATTGTGTGTGCACGCGAGTGTGTGTGTGTGTGTGTGTGTGTGTGTGTGTGTGTGTATATCTGGATGCTAAAAGGACTAGCTGTCTTCTCACTGAGCCACTTGTGTTCTGTTGACAAAATCCAGTTGGTCCTACCTGGACAGTTTCATGCTACCCATTCCCCCCTGCTGGTCAGCATTTTCCTACCAGCCCACTGTCTTGTTTACCATAGCTTCCCAGGGAGTGTCAAAGCCATCAAAGCTGAGCAGTGGCAGTCCTCTGCTTTTGCCCTTTTCCTTCCATTTGTTTTGTTGGTTCCAGGGGTTTTCTGGCTTTTATGTAAACTTGATAATCAATTTGTCAATCACCACTAAATGCCTGTTGGGATTCTGGTTGTGAGTGCATTAAATCTGTGAATACACTTGGGAGAGACTGTTTTCCTCTCACGATTGAGGCTCCAGTCCATGAACATGGTATTCTCTTTGTGTACTCAGATCAATTTCTCCATATACACATTAGGATTTATAGCTGAAGTATTACTGTTTTTGTGTTAATCATGATAAAATTCAATTATTTATTGCTGTCATTATCAGTAAATAATTGACTTCTCTGTATTAACCTTGTACTTCTTTATACTTTCATTACAATATTTGGTATGCATTCTTTATTGGAACTATCTACATAGATGATTGATTCTTTTAGTTCAGTTTCTGTTTTTCTATTAACAAATCTTCATGATTGGTTCATTCTCCCATGTACTCCTTTAATTCATTATACGTTTTCATTGAATTAGGGAACATAATTCTAACAGGGTGATTGATGTTCTAAAAATCTGACCCCATCTGAGAGCCAGCTGGCATTGACCACTCTTTCTCCTTGAACATTGGCATGGATGGGGTACACTTTCCTGGTTTTGTTTTGCATTTTTGTAGTATTTTGTTGAAAACTGGTATGTTTTATAATATAATGTTGCAGTTGTGAACTTGGTCCTTGTAAGAAAATTTGTTGGAATTCATCTGCGCAAACCCTCTTTTGTTTTGTGCAGCTACTAAAATCTGTGTTCAACTCTTATGTCTTAAATTATGCTTCCAGTCTGGTTTTCTAGGTGATCAATCCTGTGACAGTTGGCTCAGTGGTCAACCAATGCCTGGGCAGAGTGTTTCCTCAAATACCTCAAGCTGCAGTGCTTCCATCTTCTGTGCGCTTGCTGGGGAGCTGGCCAAGTGTTTTCATTCACATCTTGGTTTGGAGTTTCCTACTCTAGGTCATTCTGGTACAGACAGATAGTTTTCTAGAAGTCTCTCTCTTCAAAGCTTTCTTCTTGTCCTTCTTGCTTGCCCAGTGCTTATGGAAGCAGGACCATGCCTCCATCTGCAGAACAGCTTTCTTTCCCATGCCCTTTTATTGCTTTATTGACAAGACTTTTGGTGTGGCTTTCACCTCTCATCCCTCATCAAGCTAGCTGCTTCTGACTGCTAAGCAGCTCCCTGAAATAGCTCCACTCTTGTGGGAAACTGTGGGAACCAAACTGCTGCTCACTGCGAGGCAATGGGATTAACCCCAGGAACGAAAGTCATGATCCCATGATCACACAGATGGCCCTAGTGAGCAGACATGAGTGAGAATGGATTTCATAGGAGAGAGGTCAGTGGCAGAAAGGATGTGGGAGCGGATGGCAGGCAAGAGTGGCCAGTTCTCGTTATGTACATGTGGTGAAAGTGTCAATAGCAAATTTAATAAAAATAGTAAAGAATTGATGGAGCATCATGAGAAGTTCAAGTCTTTATCTTTGAGAATTGAAAAGGCATACAGTTTTTTGTTTTTGTTTTTTTCCAAGCAAACAGGTAGAAAACATTTTCTAACACTCTTTCCATGATAGGGTGACTTCATTGTAGGCTCCGGGCTGAAGATGGCAGTGGAAGTCGTGTTGCTGTTTCCAGACTGCAAATGTCCCTGATTGCCATGTAAGCTCTTTGGCCACGAAAACGACACAAATCATAAGATAGAAAAAATGATAAAGAATCCCAAAGGACCATCAAACCATAATCCAACTTTTATATCAGCAGTAAATTCCTCTTTCCTGTTCTACATTACTGGTTCCTTCAGGTTGGTTATTAGAGCAGTTAGCTTTCGTTCCTGACTAATGACAGGAAAGTCCAAGCAGACTCCCTCACTTAGGAATACAGTTCGGAGAACCTAGAAAATTATACTCTCACCTCTAAAACGTTTCATTCTGTATCACATTTTTGTCTTTTACTTTGCTATCTTTAAGAATTTCAAAACTGGGACTGGAGAGATGGCTTAGAAATCAAGAGCACTGCCTGCTCTTCCAGAGGACCTGCATCGATCCCCAGTGCCCACATGGTGGCTCACAACTGTCTAAAAGTCCAGAAGAGCTGATGCTCTTTATTGGCTTCTGCAGGTGCTATACGTAGATAGTGCACAGACACACGTGCAGAAAAGCACCCATAGAAAAAGAAAAAAAATAAACCAGCAAACAACAAGAATCTTCTAAGTAAAAAATAAATGAACATACTTGGTTCAGGACAACTTTGATTAGTGCTAATATATGTTATTTTATTGATATAGGTATGAATAATTTAATTGGTATAAATTTTGTTTTGTTGATATAAATTTAAGGTCAATTTCATTATATGTATATGTTTTTCTAATCTTGATTAAGGTATTATGATTGTGTAGTTCATTTTAAAAATGTAATCTGTAATTAGAAAATATAGGTTGTTAATGGATAATCATCAGTAATAGTCAAGCTTGTAGTCATGTTAGTTAGA
>NC_022018.1:13478506-13505064 GCF_000317375.1 Microtus ochrogaster | reverse complement strand
TGTCTCTGTCATTTCTAGAGTTTTAGAAGTTGCTTACTTCCTGTTTACTTAGGTAATATTATATCCTTCTAGAGTCTTTGATGGAGTTGAAGAATAAATTGATAGTTATTGTTTCCCTTAGTTATGATAAAAGATAAAGTAGATATAAATATTGTAACTATAATTCTTGCTTGATAACTATTTTGTTATATATAATTTTACTATGTTAAAATGAAAGCCTTTTTTTGTTTAAACAGAAAAAGGGGAAATAATATGGGAGGGTCTTCCGTCTATGTGTTACTTTCATTGGTTAATAAAGAAACTGCCTTGGCCTTTTGATAGGACAGCAGCTTAGATAGGCAGAGTAGACCTAACAGAATGCTGGGAGAAAGAAAGCAGAGTCAGACAGACGCCACGACTCTCCTCTCCCTGACAGACGCTGGTTAGACTTGTGCCGGTAAGCCACAGTCTAATGGCAATACAGATATTAGAAATGGGTTAGATCAATATGTGATAGTTAGCCAATAAGGGACTGAAGATAATGGGCCAGGCAGTGTTTAAATGAATACAATTTGTGTGTTGTTATTTTGAGTTTTGAGTTAGCCATGTGGGAGCTGGGCAGGACGAAAAGCAGGCCTGCTCGCCTCATCATTACATTTTATGGTCACTATTCATTGTAACAGCAATATGATTACAATAGCTAATACTAATACATTCTATGAACTTTAGTTTCATGCTCCCTATGTGCTTTATTTTGTGGGGCTGGAGGTGACAATCAGTGGCTAAAGGGCTTTGCTGCTCCTCCAGCGACCAGTGTTCAGTTTGGGCCGCCCACATCACAAGTGCCTAGAACTTTCACTCCAGGGGTTACTGCTCTTCTTACGTCACCAGAGGTGACCTCACCTGTGCTCCACCTTCATAGGTAGCTAAAAATAACACCAAATAACTATTTTTGTTTAATTAAAAATCCCGCACGAGGTGGCACAGGTTGTTAATTTTCAGCAGGGATTCAACATGGTTTTAACGTTGCTTTTAGAAATCTCGACTTCACAAAATGAATTTAACTCCTAGGAAGACACAGAACATTTTTCATGTGTGAAGAGATAACTTGGCCATATTTCACAAACACTTATTTTTGTAAAGTTTTCAGAATCTTTCCTGAGATACTAAAAACACTTTCCCCCAGATTTGAGGTTTCTAAATGAAGCTCATGAGTTAGAGTCTATATTGATCTCATATACCATTAAGTGGCAAAATGGTCCAATTTATCATGTCCACATGGCATTGTGGGAAATTCTCTCCACGGCTTGGGTTCTCTGTTTATCCTTTCTAATTTCCTCACATCACAGGCTAATGACAGAGGAGCTTCCTTTTCAGGTTATTGTTTCCAATAAGCAACTGCATAGAAACGAGCAATTATTTCTGAAGTTGCATCCTTTTCCCCTATGCTGTTTAAAGCAATGATTTGTTTATTTCAAGTTTCAAATTCTATTTTCTACCTATAAGACAAATAACCTTATGCATGAATATGAGAACACATAGGTTCTCTACACATTGGCCAGTAAAAATCTCCCTATGCATAGCATACTAAATAAGTTGGGAAATTCTACTGACCTAAGTATATGCAAGGGCTTCCTGTTGAAGAAAATGTCTATAAAATCACACGTGCACACACACACAGACACATGCACACGCACTGACAAGAGTAGCCATGAAGCAAAGAGATATGGACTTATATGAACAAGAAAAGCAAATGAACAGACTCAGTTTACATAGAAAGGCTGCCACTCAACTCAGAGGAATATATTGTTATCTTTTCTGCCAGCTCTCCAGAAGGCACCACTCCTGGCATTTTGTATATATCAGTCAGTATCATATCCCATTGTCTCGACTCCTGACGTTGTTAACATAAACACTCATTTCCCTCCACTTCTGGCTTCCTTTCCCCAGCTTCTTCCCATGTCTCCATCTTCCATCCCACATGGCAGCTTCCCAGAGTTTATGGTCAAGGGTCTTTCCTCTTTCTTCCTTCCAAGTCATCTTCCTTTCTCTGCCTTTCGTGTAAGACGCCTGTGATCCAGATTCAGGCCACCTAACATGTCATTATTTCAGACCTGGTCCTCTTGCATATCAGGTTGTTTCTGAGTTGCATGTCAGAGGATGGGTGGAAGCCACATATAATGTCCTAGAAAGAACCAGGCTGCACAGAGCTGTTGGACATGTGCAGTCCATCTTCATTAGCCCCGCAGTTACATTTCCTAGTCGAGTAGGAAGACTGAGTAAGTGACTCTTGAACGCTTGCCTTCCGGGGAGATACACTTCCTGAAAGTTCTGGGTGATATGGTTGACTACTAATGGATACATAGCTTTGTGTCCATTTCTCTTTAAAGATCCCTTACTGACCATGTGTAGTTGATTGGTTAACACTGAATTCAGCGCTGAAAGCACTGTAGTGTATGCCTCAACCACCACATGTGCTCTCCCCCTAGGACCTGCCACTGCTGGCTTTCACGGAGGTGCACCACTGAGGTCTGCTGAACAGTGCTTCAGTGCTGAAACTGGGCTCCATTTTTATACCATGAAAACATAAAAAAATAGAAAAATGCAGGAAAAGAACAAAAGAAAAATCATGGGACTATATGGACCGTATAAAGAATAAGTGTTTACAGTGTGCATTGTGTAATTCAAATTTATTGCAGCTCTGTGTTACCTTTTGAATGTCTGAAAAAGCACCATTACCACAGACTTTGAGACTGAAAATATATTTTAATGAGAATGTGAATTTGTAAATGGAGAATCCAAAGATAATAAAGAACAATAGTATTTAAATAATCAAAACATTATGGGGTAAGGATGTAACTGGTAATCAAAAAAGTTTCTTCCATTTTTTTAAAAGCATGTTCCATCTTAATCCAGATGACACTGAACTTTTGTTAAAGCTCTATTTAAAACTTGACTTTTCTTGTCTCTACAGGATGCTTCTGAATTACAGTTTTTCATAATAGACATTATAGCCCAGCTTCCCTTGAAAGCCCTGGCTTTTCTTTAATCACTGGTCTCCAGGGCTGCAACTAAACTCAGGTCATCAGCACTGCATTCGGGGGAAATCCCTCATTGAAAAGAACAAGAGAGAGTTTAGCCCAGTAATCTCGGAGGAAGAGACTTCTATCTTACCATCAAACAGTGTGGTTTTCTGGGACTGGGGAATTCTTACTCCCCCCACATCCCCCCTTCCTGCCTTCCCTTTATTCTGTACCATAGTTTTCTGCAAAAAAAAGGAAGGCACTTGTTTGACATTTGCTTCCGGGCTGTTCCAGCAGGATCAGGGCAGGGCTGTGGCTCACATGAACAGGATTGGAGATGTGGATGTCAGGGGCCTCTGAAGGAACAACCTGGGATTTCAACTTGTGAGGTTTAACATGGAGCCACAATCCGAGGTTTAATTGGGCTTGCTTTTTTCTCTGGGCTTTGTATATAAACACATGTGTGTGGTGTGTGTGAGAGAGAGGGGGGGGAGAGAGAGGGAGAAGGAGGGAGAGAAAGAGAGGGACAGAGGGAGAGAAGAGGAAGGGAGGGAGAGGAGAGGGAGGGAGAGGAAGAGGTCCTCCATGACAGACACACTCATTCGACAAGGACGCGCGGCAGAGTATAACCAGCACAGCTGTCTGTAGACACACCTTAGGTCTTTGTGAGATCTTGAAACAGAAATCAACTTTCAAAGTTGTTTTCAGGTTGACTTTTGGTTCTGTTAAATGCTAAATATTTCTTTTTTTAACAATAACAACAAAACAAACAAACTCTTTGGATAAATTAAACACCACCATCAAATCCCCCTGAGTGTGAAAATACACCATCAGAAAGAGATGCTATTGGGTGGGTGGGTAGGGAATAATGGGTTAGAAAAGGTTTCGTTTTGTAGCTGAGTCACCATCGCTATTCTATCACATCAGCTTTTCTTACAATGAACAAAATCATCCAAACCGGTGATCCAACGCAGCAGCCACACAGTAAGCACTGAAGAGCAGAGCTGCCTCATCAAGAGGCAAAGAAGCCCACAGCACCCTGGACTGAGCTGAACAACCATTCCACAGCACAACAACAAGTTGAGTTGCATTTTGCCCACAATGTAATTGATTTCCTTTGCTTCAAGAGAGACTCATGCCTTATTGGAATCTTGTTTCCACAGCATAACATGGAGAAAAAGTACTTCCTAGCAGTCCATCCTTTTAGGACACTCGGTGACTCTATGCTTTGCTGAAGACAGTTTTCCAGATGAGAACCCCTTCTAACATTCCAGACGTCTCATATATTGCATGAAGATATGTATGTATGTACGTATGTATGTATGTATACATACATATATGGGCAACACTATAATTTCTGGCTCTATTATTCTTTTCTATATGGCTTCTTCTTCTCCATATTTTTGCTAAATAGCTTATTCTACTAGAGGCCATGTCTCCATCCTTGCACACCAGTTTCTAATTGCATTGGAAATTACAGCACTTCACGAAGCAAATGGAGCTATAACCTTGGGCTTTACCTTTAAGAAGTGCCTGCTTAATGCTTCATTATTCCCGTATCACAATCCCACCTCTTGGTCAGTTGGCACTTCCCATGCCTCCCCTCCATTCCCACTTGGAGTTGCTGCCTCTGGGAGAGTTCTCATCCAAGGCCAGGAAAATCCTCCAGGCATCAGAGAAGAGAAGAAGTTAGCACAGTGCAACTGGTTTTGAGAGCTTCCTTGCTTTTCAGCAAACGTGTTTTCTTCCTGTCTAGGACTCAGAACATATGCAGCACCTGGCAGATGATTTCTTCGAAGCTTAAAGTTAGGAGAGGGAAGGCTGACTCACAGCTTCTTCCACTTCATGTGTGAAACCTTTTGAGAAAATTCGGAGGCGGAAGAGCCACGGAATTTTGATGATGCTCTCGACTGCTATTTAATCAGCAGTAAAAGCAGAGAGAACCTCCTGCCTCTCGCCTTCTGTTCCTGACCTTTACAGACTTAAAAAGAAAGAGACACGGATGGGTGTTAGGTGCCAAAAGAAGGTGGCAGTTTTAGGTAGCTGTAGTCTGATCACCTTAAACATCTGATCTCTTGGCGTCCTTTGGATTCACGTTTTATCTATGACAAGGACAAAGGCTCTGGGGGACCACACAGTCATCAGCGGGGTACTGACTCTAATCCCTGGGTTCCTTACACTATTCTTGTAGCTTTCTTTGAAAGTCTCATGCCATTCAGAAAAGGGAGATACTGTAAGGAATGGGGAGCTAAAACATGATTCTCATTAACATAATTTATTTCAGGAAATGGTTCTTTTGTCTGTCATTGCCAAGTATGTGAAGGTGTCACCCACAGACATTGGTTTCTAACCCCAAGCAAAGAACAATAGATGAAGCACTTACTTATGTACTGTTCTGTACCGGATATGAGTGATTAGGTCTGACTGCCCGAGATGGTCACAGCAACAGGCCACCCACACAGACATACAGGTTCAGTGTTTTGAGAGTTCAGAGAAAGGATTTTTACATGCTGCATAAAAACTCCATAGTATCTGACAAGGGTTCTTTCAGATATAATAGTCTTATCAAATATTTACCTTAACATGTTTTCTTTTATTAAATTTAAAGTTTATTTTATGCGCATGAATGTTTGCCTTCATGTATGTCTGTGTACCATGTGTATACCTGGTGCCCATCGAAGCCAGAAGAGGGCATCAGATTCCTTAGGAACAGAGTTATAGATGGTTGTGAGCTGCCATGTGGGTGCTAGGAATTGAACTTGAGCCCTCTGGAATAGCAGCCAGTGCTTTTACCCATGGAGTCATCTCTACAGCTTCTCTGTCATGGTTTCTTTATCAGAGTTTAGGACACATTTTCCACAGGAAAACCCACATGCAGTATGACACAGTTTTACCAGCCATGGCATGCCCAGGTGAGCCAGTGCAGTGAGAAACCAGGCACACTGGACTTGGGACCATTTAGTCCAGCCTGAACCATAGCAATCCCAGACTTCTGTAAAGCTCCCAAGCTCAGAAGGCAAAGGGCTTCATCAGCTTCCACAACGCAGGCCAGAAACTGCAGCAGAAGCCAGAAGGACAAAACTAGGCTAAGCGACAGTCACATCCACTCCATTCCAGAGCTCTGTTCCAATACTGGGCTTTCTACTAAATCACAGTGTGACCTTAAGTCAAGCATTTCCACTGTGTGGAGCCCATTGTCCTATGTGTAAGGCAGGATGACAAGGCCCCCTGTGCACAGCTGTGAGGACTAAAGATACCGTGTGTCTGCACCGCACGTGACACACAGCTAGATAGGGACTAGAGAGCAGCTGTTATCTTGTGTGTCGTGATTATCCAGAATCCCATGATTTGAAACATACCTTTTTTTTTTTTATACCCCAGCAAACAAGTTCAAAATCTTTTTTTCAAGTACATTATCTAGTTAGGGGTTAAAAATCCAAATCCCTGTGTATGTTCTGCTCTGCTTATCAAAGGCTCTCTCTAATGCCTGCTCACCGGTAAGTAAATTACATGGGTTGTTCTTCTACGTCCGGTTAGTCTTGAACCACATTCCATGCGGTAATGGGTCAGTTTCTTTACTCTCTTCTCCCTCCTACCACATTCCATACCCCAAATGATTCCAGTTTTCCCTTGCCTTGAAAGTGAATTTTCATCTGTATTTTACAAAAAGTCCTTTAGCTGTGGGTTCTTTGAGCACCCACCAGCCCCAACCGTCGGCAAGGAAAAGGTCTGCTGCCTTGGCCAGAATCCTCCCACAGAGAACAGTGGCTTTGCAATGAACAGCACATCCAGAAACGGTCGACTCTTTGATCTTTGATACTTGTACAGCTCTGAAGAGAAAGGCATTCCAGCCCCAACCACACACAGAGAGGGATACAGGTTATTTATGGAAGCCCCCTGACTCTGAGCTTAGCCTAGCTCTGTAAAGACTCAAATACACACATCACTTTGACTGGCCAAATTGCTTCAGCCCCTTGCAGTTGTGTCTCATAGGACAGGAGTGGGAGGTGGGGTGTGTGTGTGTCTGGTCTTTGGCTTCTCCCTGGGGTGAGAAAGGTAGCTTGGCAGAGGCAGTCACAACAATATTTATAAAGACAGGAGAAAATAGAGTCCATATGTGTACAAAGGGAAATCAGAGTAAATCACGGGGGGTGAAGAAGCCTCTTGACTCCGTTTCTGAGGTCTGGCGGCTTCTGGTGGAGTGAAGGGAACCAGCCACTCGAGGCTTCAGTACGCAGAGGCCAGTGTTCCTGTGTGGCCGCCTTCTGATCAAGTCAGCCAGCCCTGCAGCTTCTCTGAAGCGGACTCTGGTTCCCCTGGTTCAGACACTGTTTTGTAAGTCTAACCACCCAGGGAACTTCCTATCCCAGAGCTGAAAATGACCTAGAAGCTGACGTTCTGGCTCCTGCAGATGCTATAGGATATGTTAATAGCTTCCTACCCATGGTTCATACCTAGGTCCTGCCTACTATCAGGTGTGCTGGCTCTATGGTGTGTCTGACTTTTGATCCAGGATTCAACATGGAACCCCACAGGCTGTTGTTTAGAACTCTTGGTTCCACACAGGCAGTACTGTCTGGGGAGGTTTGGGAAGCCTTAGGAGGTGGGCTTGCCTAGGGGAATAGGTCACTGGGGCCAGGTTTCTAGGGAGTCTTGTCCCTGGCTCTTTGGCATTTTCCCCTGTTTCTGAGCACTGTGAAGTGAACACGTGCCTTCTGTCATACATCCTGCTGCCATGATGCTCTCTCTGCACAAGTCCACAAAGCTAAGCTAAGTGGCCAGGAAATAAACCTCGTGGAACTGTGAGTCACCCAAAACTTCGCCTCCTTCAAGTCGCTCTCTTAGCGATTTGAGGTCATTATGCAAAAGTAACTAAGATAAACACTAAATCAAGAACCAAGTTAAATAAAAATGGTAGCATGGTAAGATCTAGTCTCTTTACTACATTTCTCTGGGTCCAATATGTTGAACTGATAGATTTATAGTGAAAACAGGCTGAATAAATATGGCTATGGTGGGAACATCACTAGGGCCATTTCTTATCTAGATACCCAAGGCCGTCCATGCAGATGACTCTGGAAAAAGAAAGCATGGTCTTTGGGTATTTTCTTATTCTGTAGTGGTTATGATAGCTTCAAGGTAGAGTCTAAACAAGACAGACTTAGCAATGTCAGTGAACATGATACACATCCTGGAAAACAGCACATCTGCTCCTACCACTGGGAACACAACCAATAAATAGCACATAAAGCAGTCTACAGCCGCATTTCAGAAGAAGAACAAGGAAAAGTTGCATGGTTCAGCACACGTTTTCAACATGTGTTTCCTGGACTCAGGGAAGAACTCTGGAAGTCACATTCTACAAAAATAGCTTTATCTCATAATTAATTCAATCATGTCATGATTAAGATAAAAAAAAAACAACAACAACACAAGACTTACCTAAGAAGAAAACAGGGTAGGGGAGGAGTCACCAGATGAGCAGTATACCCCTTTGAGGTCAATGTTTACGGTCTCTGGGCTGTGGTCCCACTTTTGTATCTGGGATACAGTATAGTCAGCTACACACTCAGGATTCCAGCATTTCCATCTGTTAAATACAAATAATAGTGTAATAGTTTACCCAGTAACTGCTTGGTGAATTTTAGGGTCTCAGTGTGACCGAGAAAAGGAGGAACAAAGACTAGAGGAATAATGTTGATCTGTAGAGCAGGACACACTGATGTCACACAGACCCCCACACAGCTATTCAGATGTGGGGCTCTTAACTGACAGTCTCCACCACTTGCTTTTTAACCAAAACATGAGTTAGATACCACAAGGCAAGGCAAATCCACCAAACTAGACCAACCAGGAAAACAACAGCACGCTTCTATAGTTGAGGGCAAGAAAAATGGGAAAGGCTGACTGGGAGTCAGACGGTACAGAGAGAAGCCCAATCCCCCGTGACTTAGTGTCCCTCAGGAGCCCAGCACACAGAGATAGATACTGTATCCTGTGATCATCCTATCTTCCAGGCTAGGTGGGAAATGACATGGGACTGTGGACAGATGCAGTGACTGGACCACTAGTGACATGACTTGCCTAGCACAAAGAATGCAGCCTAAACAGGATTGCCCAGGTTCAAACATTTGAAATTTATGGCTGAGGATGACAGGCACATCTGTATAGGAAGGCTGCAGGATCATTGAGAAGCCCTAGAAACTGAAGCTGACGTTCCGTTCTAGTTCCTCCCAGCAACTAGAAGCTGTGGCGATTTGGCTGACGGCAGCAGGCTTGGTGCACACGGATCAGGCCAGTTGTTTGGAAGCCGTGTTTTCCCCATGGATATTTGCTGCTATAAAATCCCTCTTGGGGCCCAGAAAAACACATTTCAAGTGGAAAGAAATGGTGGATGAGAATATGACAGATGCCACTGATCATAATTTAAAATATATTGCAAAATACCATTGCATTTTGACTCAAGTTTCTAAAACATGAAATTCAGGTTACTTATTGTACTGAGTTCAACTAATTATTAAATTAAACATTAAATTAATATATAGTTACTTTTTTAAAATGTATGACTTTGGAATCAAAATGGTCCTCTACATATTAGGTCTAAACCAGGAGAGGTAAATGATTTTTGTGCCAGCAAGCCTGAGGTCTGTGTCTCTGAGCCACTAACCCCTACTCTTAGCTTCATTATAAATGAAATAAAACGCAGAGATGCTGGAGGGTCAGGAATAAATCCCTTAGCTTTGCCAGTCTACATCATGGCTTCTACTCTGGCTTCTATGACCACTTCATTTTGAGTTTGTATGCATATTTTTTGTTTTTTTTTTCTTTTTAAGATGCATTAACTTATTCTTTACAAATTTCCTATGTGTAGACAATATATATTGATCAGATCCACTCCTAACGCATTGCTTTGCATATTCTTTCCTAATTTGATTCTCTCTTTGGCTTGACTGAGCTAGTTTTGTACTGGTGTGAGAAAATACCCGAGGTAATCAGCTTACAAAGAGGAAAGGTTTATATGAGCTGATGGTTTCAGTTTGTGGCTGCTTGCTTTGGCCTTGTGGTAGCATTGTGTGGCATAGTGCGAGAGCATGGCAGAGGACGTCTCTAAACTTCATGGCAGCCAGGAAGTAGAGGGAGAGAAGGGAAAGAGCTGGGGTCCCAATATATCCAAGGAATCCCACTCCCACAAATATTTAACTTCCCACCACCTCCCAATAAGGTCGTTGGGTAGGAACCAACCTTTAACATATGATCCTTTGGAGGACATGCCAGGACCAAGCGACAGTAGAGTACCCGGATTCAACAAACTATGTTCTCAGTGAGCCATGGTCCCAGGTTATGAAGTTAATCTGGTTTCATATTCTGGTGTCTTTCCATTTACCTACCAGTGTAATCACTGATTGTGTCAACGAGTGATGCTTAATAAAATATTTAAAATATACCTCTTTGTTTCAAATTAGTGTTGGAACAGTGCCAATCTTAAAAGTCCTTAAAAGTGTCCTGGGTATCTTTCTAGGGAAATGAGCGAGGGTGAGTCTGGTGACTCCTGACTGACTGGGGAAGGGGGGGGGGCGGAGGATTGAAAATTACTTATCTAGGGCTAGAGGGCTAGAGGGGTGGCTCAATGTGCAGAGCACTTGCTTTGCAATCGCGAGGACCTGAGTTCAGATCCACAGACCCTACATAAATAAAGCACATCTCTAATCCTAGTGCTCCTATAATAAGATGGGAGCCAAGAGACAGGGGAATCTCTGGAGGCTTATGGGCCAGCTCATCTGTCATATGCAGCAGTGAACATAACAGACTGTCTCAGACAAGGGGAGGGCAAGGATGAACATCTGATGCTGTCTCATGACTTTCATGTGTGCATTGCATCACACTCAAACACTTGGGCATTTATTCACAAATGAAAACAGACATGTACACACATATAGACTTAACAGGAAAAACACACACCAAATATAAGATTTTCCAGTAAGTATATGATTTCCCAGGCATTGCTTCTTACCCACTGCATTATACAATCCTGCATGTAGCCCCACTGGTTACCCCCACTGGCTAAGCAATGTTAGGGCCACTTTGCAACTGAGCGCACTGAACTCATGACGATTAAACACGTTGTTCAAAGTCACACGGTACGTGCAGAGCCTGATCTCAAACCCACATCTCTCAGAAGCTACTGTGTGACTGTGTTGGCAACAGTTAGAGATTATATGCAAGTCTATTTCTTGAGACAAGTTATTCCTAAGCTACTCCTACCTTCTTGTTCTCCCTCTGAAGTGTCATCAGCTCCGTCCACTCCCACCGCCCATGAGTTCACTCATGATGCCCCAGTTCCACAGTTCACGGCTCTGCCTGCACCCCCACTGGACTGGCCCAATTCCATTTTGTTCCAAAGACTGGTATAAGTGTCATTTGCTCTCCCTTGATGTTATATTCCCCTTTCCCCTGCTTGCTTAAGCCACTGTATGAGAGAAAGGAGAGAGCAATACGAAATTGTAACAGGTGAGAAAGCGGGTAAACTGTGTGTACACAGCAGGCACTGTGGAGCAGGACAGGGAAATACATGCTTTAATTATTCTCTTGCTACTGGGACTTATTGGAAAGTAATTAATAATAATAATCCATTGCTTAATTATCTTTATAATACAATTCTGTAGGTTAATTCCAGAGAATTCCGACTCATTGGAGCACAGAATTGAAGAGCACAATTATTTCCCAGTATTGTTTTTTCCTTTTACACAAATGGGTAACTTCAGTTAGGTTACTGAAAACGGCCAAGCGGAAGCCCACAAAAGGTTGTGTTATAATGAATGAATAAGAACACAGGCAGTCTACAGCTGAAAAAAAAAAAGAATTCATGCGATGTACTTGGTTTAAATTGAAAAATCTTTTCTCTTAATAAAATTAAAGGGCTCTGAGGTAGTTTAGATACTATTACTTAGTTTATAACACTGAGGAGGAGAATGTTTACTTGATACATATTAAAGGTCGTCTGAACTCCAGTTATTACCGACAAACCAAACAACCTTGAAACAAAAGGACTATGCAACCGCCAAGTATGAATGAGTGAATATTTTATTGCAGTTTACTGTATTGGCAGGATTATTGCAATATCCTGTGATTCAGAGTGACAAGCTGGCCCTCAGAGGGTTGTCCCATGACAGCAAAATCTTAACGGGATAAGCAATTGTAAAATTCACCTTTATAAAGACTGTATTAGTGTGTGTTTATTATACAACTAATGGGCTTCATAGTATACTCATTCAAGCATCTGCATACTTCAGCCATCCATACCTTTTCGTTCTCCTCCTTCCTCTACTCTCTTCTCCTCTCAAAGATTCCCATTTCTACCTTCATGTCATACGCTTACTTCCCTGATGATCACCAGTTTTAGCCTTTGTCTTGAAACTGACATAATTCCACTCATCTGTACAGTTGAATAAAATTCTATCATGAACGTAGGAAGTATTTTCTGTATTCTATGGATCTATTGATGGACATCTAAGTTTATCTGTTTTTAAAATGTAATCTTTCCTGACTCATTGACTGTTGATCCAATTTTCTCCTTTGAGGAGTAAAACTTTGTTCCACAAAATGGATAGATGTATAAGAACAAAACACAAGAGTTTTCTCAAGTGTGAAATAGTGATTTGGGTGTGGCAATAATCCCAGGCTGGAGGATTAGGAGTTCAAGATCATCCTCAGCTGTATAGTGAGTTTGAGGCCAGTCTTGAGCTCATGAGACACTATTTCAGAAAAACAAATCAACCAAATACCACCAACCACCCAAAATGTTTAAAGAGAACAAAAATGAGAGGATTTTAAAACATAGTTAGTACTAAATAAATCATTTTATGCTTTTGCTAGGCATTGTTGGTTTGATGGAGGCAAGGAGGGAATTCAGAACAGGCAGTGTTGGAGGGTCCCCCATCTCTAGATAGATCATCAAGTTGGTCCACTAGGGAGGGCTGGAGCAGCAAGAACACTCAAACATAGCAAATGGGGAGGTTCTCTTCCTTGGTTGGATAGTATGCCTCCGTGGTCAGGGGTGGTGCAGTCTAGAAAAGCATGTGACCTCAAGCTGATCTGTGCTGAGTTCCAGGGACAAGTGAGATTAAGAATGACGTGGGGAAAATGTGAGCAACTTTGGGACTGACACAAAGTCCCTGGGAGAAGCACGATGATCACAGTCGGAAGGGCTAACATCCCGGATCTGCTCACCTCCACCATGCAGACATTAATCTCTACTCCCTTGAAAGGAGTACTACTCAAACCCTCTTCATTTCCAGTTTTGGCTTGCTTAACAGGCTCCTCATATTCAATTTCTAGTGTCTGAAAAATCTCTATGTAGCTTTGAGAGCCTCGGAGCAGCAGGTTTTCCTCTGCAGAGCCTAGCTAACTCCACTTTGCTAAAGAACAGTGAATGTAGTGGCTACGAATGTCTGTCTGAGACAACCAGATCTGAATTCAGACATCATCTGTCTGGGCTAACTTTAGCTGTCAACTTGACACAGCACAGAGTCAACAAAGAGAGTTTCAACTGGGAGATTTCCCAAGTCAGATTGGCCTGTGGCCATGTCTATAAGAGATTGTCTTGATTGATGATTTATGTGAGAGGTCCCAGCCCACTGTGGGCAGCAACATCCCTTCATACAGGATTCTAGGCTATGGAAGAGAGCTAACCGAGCATGAGTCAATGGGCAAGCCAGAAAGCAGGCAAGGAAGCAGCTATCCTTCTTGGTTCTTGCTCAGACTTCCTCCAGTCATAGAGTGTTGCCTAGAAACACAGACTGAACTGAACACTTTCCTCCCAGAAATTACTGTTGGTCAGAGTGGTTTATCACAGAAACAATGAAATTAGAACATCGTTCTGGCATCAATCAACTTGTATTTCTTCCATCTAGGAGCTTTGCTTCAGGACAAACAGCCTTCATCCTGTCCTTAGGACCCTCGTATTAGACTACGGCTTTATCCAGGTCTGAGCAAGCCAGTTGACTAATCAAAGAATCAGTTTCATCATATGCAACGTGGAACGGATAATGAAGACCTTGACAATGCACCCTGCCATTTAGTTGTCTTTCTCACTAGATAAATAATTGTGACCCACATGGTAAACTAAATGAATCTAAATGACAGAATCCATTCACATCACTTATAACATATCCTGCATTACCAAAGCACCCACTTCCTGCCTTCTCTACTAGAATATAAGCTCTTTGGTGGGATCTGTTGTAGTCACTTTTTTTTCATACAAAAAGCAAAACTTGTTATATAGTTAAGTCATCCATTCAACAAGACTTTATTGAATGGCTTCTCTCTGACAGATGTTATCATCCTAAGCATACCAAACATATAAATGAGCAGGGGCTCAAGAAAATAAGAACAGTTTAAAAGTGTTGTAATTAACTCCATTTTTTTATACAGAGACAAATGGTAACAATTATATTCTATCAACTGATCTATATTACTTAAATTATAAATAAGGTAAAGTTTTAATTCAAATATTTTTGCAGTGTCATACTCTAATCTTCTGGTGTATGAGAGTTAGCTGAGCCCCCAGAATACCACATCGCATGTGTATAACCGTTCAGATTGGTTGTTATTGTCAAACTACACATGACCTAGAGTCACCTGGGAAGAAGGAACCTCAGTTGAGGAATTTCCCAGATAAGGTTGACCCATGGCCAACTCTGTGAGAGAGTGTCTTCATTGATAATTGACGTGGAAAGGCCCAACCCACTGTAGGCAGCACCATTTCTAGATGGTTCTGGGCTGAGCATGAGCCAGACACCAAGCCAGCAGGCAGCGTTCCTCTCAATGGCACCGTTCTTCAGTGATGGACTGTGATCAGGAAATGTAAGTCAAATAAACTCTGTTCTCTTCAAGTGGCTTTTGGTTAGAGCAGTGCTTCTCAAGTAGGGTGGCATGAACCCCTTGGGGGTCAAATGATCCTTTCACGGGAGTCACATACCAGATGCCAGATGTCCTGCATATCAGATATTTAAATTATTATTCATAACAGTAACAAAATTGCAGTTATAAAGTAGCAATGAAAATAATTTTATGGTTGGGGTCCCCACAGCATGAGGAACGGTGTTAAGGGTTGCAGCGTCCGGAAGGCTGAGAACCACTGGGTTAGAGTGTTGTATCACAGCAGCAGAAAGTAAACTAGAACAGACTCCAACCTGCATGCTGCATCCCTTGACGCTTGCCATTAGATGTACAATGTGATAGCGCTAATTGCCAACTGGACAGACCCTAGAATCAACTGAGAAACCTGCCTCTGAGCACTCCTGTGGGGGGTTATGGTGATTCTGTGGGGAGACCCACCACTGTGGAAGGCACCATTCCTTGACTGGGCTCCTGGAGAAAAGAGAAAGGTAACTGGATGATAGCATGCTTTTCTTGCTCCTTTTTTTTCTGACTGTTGCCAGGATGGGGCCAGCCACTTGAAGCTCTTGCTGCCCTGAATTGGCCTGTGTGGGGGACAGTGTCCTGAAGTGTGAGCAAAGTAAACCCCTTCTCCGTGAAGTTCCTGAAGTGTGAGCAAAGTAAACCCCTTCTCCGTGAAGTTCTTTTCCTTGGATAATCTCATCACAGAGACAGGCAAAATGATGAGGACATGCGCTTTTACTGAGCTGAGTTTTAAAAATGCAAAACACTAGAGATTATTAGAAGATATTAACCATGCTTACAGCAATGCCATGAGCTCTGCAGTAATCTTAATAAGTCAACAGAGAGCACATGAATTTTCATTACAGGGTGTTCTAATATTTCCCCCCTATAATGAATATGGGGGTGGATCCATCACTCAAAATTGCTTTCTGTGAGTGGGAAATTCTCTCCGTGGTTAGAGAGAGACCTACCACAGCTTCCCCCAGTCAGAGGAAGCTGAGAGGGTGCAACTCTGTGTCCCTCCCTGTCCCACACATGGCTCAGCCTCTTTGGTGGGCAGCGTCCAGAGAGCTAACCTGGCTCTAACCTAAATATCAAGGAAATGATGCAAAGACTTGGGGACCGGAGGGGTGGCAATGGTGTGAGAGTGTCTTGTAGCAATGGGCAGCTGAGGAAAGTGCTCTGCCCGCCCTCTACCTGCTCCTTCACTGTCACAGTCAGTTCTGATGGTCACCAAGGCTATGCTCAGTTATGGGCAGTCTGTGAGCGCACAGCCTCCTAGGCCAAGACAGCTTCTTTTTCTCAGAATCAGGAACGCTACCTGCAGCATCCACAGCCTTCACCCTGTTCTCTGCATCTTCCCATAGAAATCAAAGCGTGGATTGCACACATCAATTACCATAAAGGACACGTGCCAGCGGGCAACCTACTCCTCCTGCACCCTCATTTTAGATGCGTTGCAGTGTTTCTTTCTCAGTTGCTCAGCATTTGTGGGCAGGAGGAATAGATGGTTATTTTAGTGAGGGAGCTCGTCTCAGAAATATGAATCTAAACCTATCCCAAGGAAAGAAGAAGTTCAGTTTGGAATCTTAGGAAAAAAAGTATCTAAATATACTGGTATACTGTGACTTCATCATCTTCTCCCTGTCTGCTTGGAAACATTTTCAGTGTTTAAACAAAGAACCGTAGCCAAACAGTAACTCTGGGACTTACAGTTTCCAGTTGCTTAAAGAAAATGGTTAACCTTTCTCCCCCAGATCTTCCTAACCATCTTTCTGTGCTTCTGTCTTTGCTCACATAATAAAAGTATGTTTTCAATGCAACGCAAAGGTCTCTGCTTATAGCTAGTTCTTGGTTGGTTTGCATGCGAAGGTGAAACCGTCAGCGAGACCTGTTAACTAATTCTCCCTTGTAATTTGGAATGAAATCCTGAGCAGAGTCTTAGGAAGCTTAACTAGTGTAGCTACTGGATGGAGTTGGAGGTCCAGGAATGTGAGGAAATTCCTGCAGATTAATCCAAGGCACGACTTCCTCTTTCTGGGGCCTCATACCTGTCTAGCATGCAGAGAATCATTCCAGGGACAAATAATACTGTCAGCCTCTACCAACCTTTTACGTGTTTACATGGGTACTGGGCTCCAGGAAAAGGCAGGGAGGAAGGGGGCTCTCAAATCAGGTTCTTTGGAGAAAACACACATGGCCACAGACACTAAAAGTTTTAAAGGCTGGATAATCTCCTGGATTTCTTTTCCATACCAACGTTTGATTTTATTGAATTACATTTTGAGAAGTAAAGATAATTCAAGGATAGGGTCAGACCATAAGGTATGTGAGAGCCAGATAGAGCACAGAAGATAAAGAGTCCAGGTAAAGAATGTATTTGGAGACTTTGTTGTGCAGAAGTCCCTCCTCTTTCTGCACTGTCCCCGTTTTCTTCTGAAATGTAAATGAATTCACTCATGTTTGAAAGAGAAAAAAGGAAAATGGAAGATAAACTAGAAATCATTAAAATCACCTTCCATGGCTCTTGGCATGGACAGATTCCAGAAGAAAAGGGAGAGGCTGGCTTCAGAGAAGGAAGTGATCCTGTCCCCTTCTCTTCTGGCTTCAGGGAACAATGAACGCCAGTAGCAGAGTCCCAACTGAGAGACCATTCCACATAGGAGCCTGTTGCTGCTCTTCTCACATCCCTCCCTAATGGGAGTATAGAACAAGGTTGGAAGAAAACCTGGGCCCCCAAAACACAGCCCTTGGAGGCAGACATGGCTGTGAATGACCAAAGCTTTACCTCTTTCTGTATGTAGAACACCACCAAAATGCCACCAGCAAAGAACTTGAAACTGCTAAGTTTTTGTATCTGGAATTCACTGTAAACAGTATATCTATCTGGATTGCACTGGGGAAAAGCAATGATATGGCAGAGGTGGTCTCAGTTAACAGATGTCTCCCTGCAGCCAACCAGACTGTGCCTCTCCTTGTGACTACCTCCCGCAAATGATTTTTACAATAAAAATAAACTCCCACAACAAATTAATTACACGGGAAAGCAATTTACATTTCACCCCAGATTTCACAGTTATTTTTTCATCAGATATGAGTTAGCCAAAGTAATTAGAAGAAATGATTAGCAATGTTCTGTATTGAATATGGATCCAAACCAACAAACAAAGCTAGTGGAAACAGCTTTGATCCTCTGTTTTCTTCTGAGTGGTAATAGTTTTTGCACTCACAATGGTTTTGGGGGGGACTTATAGTAATTCAGGAGAATATACTTTCTGTAAAAATAGCCCTGGGTTCTTTTTGTTTTTGAAGTAGAACTTTATAATTCAGTAGGATCTTACAACATGGCTGTGTCATCCCAAAAGAGCTTGGAAAGAACACACTGCTAAAAACCCAGCAACAGATCATCTGTGGGCAAGTCTTGGGTCACTCCTGAAAAGTTTAGCCCAATGAGGCCTCCTGCTTTTCAGTTCTCAGGTTGCACTGTGCTTTTGAGGGGTAGCTGGGGTTTTTAGGCATTTACATCAGTTCTTGCTGCCTTCACATTTTAAAACAACCTCCGGATGGACGGATACAGTGCATCCGAT
The DNA here is from genome assembly GCF_000317375.1 of Microtus ochrogaster. NCBI lineage: Eukaryota > Metazoa > Chordata > Mammalia > Rodentia > Cricetidae > Microtus > Microtus ochrogaster. The sequence continues at coordinate 13,486,574 of NC_022018.1, read as the reverse complement.
GGGAATGGCCTGTTCCCAATGTGAGCTACTTCCGTTAACCTCCTGATGGGTGGATACAGTACATCCGATAAGAATGGCGTATCCCATGGGTGAGCTACTTCTGTTAACCTCCTGATGGACGGATACAGTGCATCCGATGGGAATGGCCTGTCCCAATGTGAGCTACTTCTGTTAAGCTGACTGCCGTAGCTCACTTCCTTTACTGTCTGGATACTCAGGTGTGGGGAAAACCTGATGGCTAGACACAAATACCAAAGGTAAAATTCATGTTTACAGAGTCCCATTCTTAAAAAAGTGTATTTTGTAGGCATGAGTACACATGTGTGGTCTCTGTGCATGGATGTGTGTGTCTATCTGCAAGTGTGTCAGCACATGCTTGTGTGTGGAACTTGCCACTGGTGTCTTCCTTAATTGCTCTGCACCTTACAGTGGAACCCAGAGCTTGCCAACTCATCCAGCCTTGCTAGATAGCTTGCTCTGGGGATCCCATGGCTACCTCCCACAGACCGGGACTCCAGGCAGGCTGCCAAACCCATCTGACATTTCCATTGGTGCTGGGGAGTCAAACTGGTCCTCATGTCTGCGTGGTAGATGCCTTATCTGCTAATTCATTTCCCCAGTTCACAAGGGTTTGCCCAGACTTGCCTCAGATTGGTGATTCTCCTGCCTCTGCCTTGAACTTCAGTTCATTCTACCATTATCAGCCCTACTCTTGAATACATTAAAATGTTGCCACAAATTGAGATTTGAAACGAGTTAGTATCAGTTTCTCTATTCAGGGTTATTTTATGATACAACTTTATAGTAAATGTAGTCTTCAAAAACTATTGGCTTTATGATTAGAAGTTTCAAGCAAACTATCTGATACACCTCCACCATGATTCTAGCAAATATTTGCTTTGTGGCCACTCTGTTAGGCACTATGACATTGTTAGCATGCATTAAAAAGTAATTTAGCTGGGGCAAGGGTTGCTGGTGCATGACTTTAACACCAGCACTTAGCAGAGGGGTAGAGGTAGAGAGAGGCAGGGCCAGACACAGAGAGGCAGAGGGAGGAGGATCTCCATGAATTCAAGACCAGCCTGGTCTTCATAGCTAACTCCAGACTGGCCAGGGCTACACAGCAAGAACTTATGTCAATAAATAAATGTACAAGCAGACTGATTTCTGTTTTCATGTTACAGTGACCACAGAGAAAGAGCGGTGACAGTGTTCTCCTTTACAGCAGAATGCTGTCTTTTCCCTGTGCAATGAATCCAGGTTGCCCCTTTCTCCTTTAAACCATCAGCATCGGCATTTCAATTCTAATCTGCATTTGTGAAATGCATTTCTATTTCTTTCGTTTGTGACATCAATCACAGCATCCCAGGGAGACACTCCATTTTATGGCTTCTATTTTACTCAAGAGAAGTAAAAAACTAAGAGCTTCAGTGACTTTCTCAAAGTCAATAGCAAACCAGGGATCAGGATTTCAAGTTTGCAAATGCCTACCTTGTGCTGACCTTCAACACATGCTTAGCCTCTCCAACAACCTAAGGGCTCTGTTTTTCTGTTTAGCTAAAGAGAATAAATTAGAATAAAGACACACTAGCTAAGGAGGAAGCATCTGGTTTGTAACACAATATCATTACTGTATTGCTGCTTCAATCTAAGCACTTAGCATTCTTCTAACTCCTCAACCTATTGGACAACCGTCAATGGCTCTTTTGACTTGGGTCTACCCTCATGTAACATCCATTTGTGAAATTACCTGAAGAAAATATTACTAAGGAATATTTTCTTAGTAATTCCAGCACAAGGGAAATGCTCTCTTAATGACGGGTCGTCATTTACTGGAATTGCCCCACTGTGGTCATGTGCAGACAACATGCTACAATTGGCTGTAATGGAACTGACAAAGCAGAAAGCTCACGTGGAAGCTTTACCCCAAATCCAGAGACCATGAGCACATCAGCTTCCTAGGGCTGTGCTTGCTCACAAAATGATTGTATAGTTTCTTTTTTTATTTTTGAAACCAGGTAGGCATTTACTATGTGGGCCTTCAAGGGCCTGGGCATTGATCTCCCTCTTGTGTCCTAGGGTCGCTGGTAAGCACATGGGATCCCAGAGCTGTCTCCGTACTCCTGTTTTCAGGGACAAGAACTGAGGGAAAGTCGTGTGGATGTCACTTTGTCCCTCGTGCAGCCATTGCTCTATGCGCTTTTAAAAATTAATAATACAGATTAGAGGCAAAATTCTGAAAGAAAAGGAAATAAATTTTTAAAAGTTTTACAGCTTGGGACAGGGACATTATGTAATTATGAATAATAATTATCATTTCAGATCTTGAGATCCCTGGGTTATAGCCATCCTAAGACAATAAATAAATAAATGAAAATGAACTTGGTAAAAAGGAACTTGGTCATGGTTGAGGAGGAAATCCAAGCTATAATGGAGAGTGTGGTGCTCCCAGGTTTTCTAGCTGGTTCTACAGAATGAAAGTGTAGATGGTGTCTCTGGACTTTAATGAGGCTCTTCTGCAAGACGGAAAGGGTCATGAGGTTTGGATTTTACCTTGGTCAAAACTGAAATGATTAGTGGACACAGCTCCACACTGCCCCCTGGTGGTATCATGTTTAACCGTTCTTGGGAATGCTTCAGCCTGAGTGTGAGCTTGGTTTACACAGTGGCTTGTGAATATAGAACTATGAAAACTTGTTTTACTCAACATTCAAGTGTCCTATTGCTACCATTTCTCCAGGGCTTGACCTGAGTATCAGGGAAGAAGGCAAATTACTTATAAGAGGGTTCCACTGTAGTCATCTCCACAAACTTACATGGGAGGTGGTGCTGGGCATGGAGTTGCCCTAGGAGCAAATGTCAGTACAAGAGAAGTGCCCAATGCACCAGATGCCACTGACCCTCAGTCATCCAATCCCATCTCAAACTCACATACCTTAACATAGAGATCATATGAGAAGTTAAAAGTCATTGAGGTCATGTTTAGCTTTAATGGCAATGAGCTTGTGGCTTAGATGTCAAGATATGACTTTAAGATAAAGGTTTTCCTCAGCTCTGACAGATCAGGAATGAAGTAGTCAATGCCAGGTTCGACCAAGGGTAACTTACAGTGCCAATATCTTACTCTTTTCCTCACCAATGAACTGGAGCTTGGTGAGGTTCTCTGGAACCTTCCTGTGCACTGTGCACAGGCAGGGGGCACCACCTGAATGTGCTCCAAATCAGACTGCCCTAGTCCATTTCTAGGAACTGATAAAGAGCCCCTAGCTTCACCATTGCAGGCAATGGTGATCTTGTATCACTGAAGGCTTTTCCTTCATATTTTGATAGCAAAGGGTCCCTTCACATCCGTGTTGGGCATGTTTCCTCCTGCTGTACCTTGTAGATTTCCAATAACAAGGGGATTTGTGCCTTGGCTTATGCTCAACACATCCTGGTGGATTCTTGACCTTAGTCAGGATACAGCTGATGGCAAACCTTCAGTGACTTCATCTGCTCACCTTCTCCTCACTTTCCTGTCCCTCTCAGGCTACATCTGTGAGCTCTCAAGGTATATTCTACGAGACAGGCAGGATACCAGTCACATCACATGGCATATTTGTACACTGTCTGGAGGCTCAAACCTTGACATTTTTATTTTTCAGTGACTCTGTAAGGTCCATTTTCAGATCCTTCATCTAGACAGCATTTCCTTCCTTCTTTATTGAGAGCACATTTCCTTTGTCAAGTCTATTTCTGAGTCCATATTTGCCAAAGCAATTTTCACAATGAGAGAAGAATAAAGGAAGGCTTACAAATCACATGGGGACCAAACCCCAAAACTGTTTCTGTGTTACCGTTTAGAGTATATTCTTTCATACTGCAGAGGTAGGAAAGCAATGTAAGCTGGGCAGGGATCTTTGTAGTAACTTGACTCCATGTCATCTGAATGGGTCCAGAAACAATATGTCTTCTCTACTTTCTGCTATGAAGAGTTTGCTTAGTCACAAAATGGTGTCTGAGTTACTTCTCTGTTGCCATGACCAAACACCATGACTAAGGAAGCTTATTAAAGAAAGCATTAAATTTGGGGTTCCTAGTACCAAAGGCCTAAGTACCATCACAGTGGAGAACAAGGCAAGAGGCAGGCAGGCATGGTGCAGGAACAGTAGTTGAGAGCTTACATCTAATTCACAAGCACAAGGCAAAGAGAGAAGAGTAAGCGGCAGTAATGTGAGTTTTTGAAACCTCAAAGCCCATGCCCAGTGACATACCTTTTTAAAAAGGCCTCCCAATCCTTCCCAAACAGTTCTGCAACTGGGAATCAAGCATTCAAATAGATGAGCCTATGGGGGCCTTTATCATTCAGACTACCACAGATGGCACCCTGTTAGATTGTTCTAATAAATGGGTAAGTATAAAGGGCTTAGCCTGGTATTTATCTACAGAAGGTCACCTGAAATATACCCAACCAGCTATTCCCTGCCACGAATCCCCCTACTCTCAGCAGATTCTCTTCTTATCTGATGCTAGAGTGTGTGGTGGTTATCATCAATGTCAAGTGTATATGTATGCTATTCCCTTCCATAGAATGCAGCTTTCTCTCTCCTTTATATACTGTCATATTGGAATACTCCATATTAATAATTCAGATACATATGAATCTACCCATATATTTAGAACCCACCACATTTTACACATATAACATATAGAAAATATGAAGACAGGTCTAGGTTCTATACCAGACTTGCAGGTATATGACTCCCCATCTTTCTCATCCCCGAGATATGTGTCCCAACTATATGCAAGATCCTTAGAAGTCTTGTTTTTCACTTTTCTATTTCCCCTACACACTAGGCTCAGAGTTATGGAAATCTTTGATGCTTACTCAACAGATGACTTAGTCCACAGATCATAGGCTCCATGAAAGAACAGAGAAACTGGTACCGACCAGACTGTAGGGAGACAGGTTTCTCAGCACAAAACTGAGTGGCCTGCTGGCCCAAAGGAACAGGGTCTGATCTTTACTTCCCTGTGGACATGGACTGGGTTTCCAAAGCACAGTTTTTGGGTAGAGATCAGGAAAACACCAGTCAGTGTGATGACCCACCTGACTGAGACTAAAGATCTGACTGACAGTTTGACTTCTCCACCCAAGTCAGCAGAGAAAGAGAAGAAAGCCATTCTACACTGGGCAATCTTGATTTTCCTGGGGAAAAAATCCAGGGTTTGATTTTGTTTATTGGCCATTTTTCTCACCTGCCTGCAATTACCTCATTTATAAAATGAGATTTTGGGATGGTAGTGCTGTGGGTTGTTCCGTGAACAAACTCCATGTATTGAATACCTGGTCCCAGCCTATGGCATTGCTGTAAAACTCGAGGAGCTGGAGCTTTCTGGAAGGAAGTTAGATGTCCCTGGAAGGTGATTGAGACCCCAGCCTGTCTCCTCCCTCTGTACTTCTGCAATGCCATGAGGTAAACAGCTTTCTTGTCATGTGTTCCCACAGCAATGTTCTGTCTCATCAAAGACCCTTAGCATAAGGAAGAAAATGAGGGCTGAATTCTCTGAAGCTGTAAACCAAAATGAACTTTCCCTTAATGAGTTAATAATCTCTGGTGTTTAGTTGCTGTAAGAGAAACCTGATCCACATGATTAAATTATTCTCCAAGATTCTTCTATGGTCTAAGTTAGGATTGCTATTATTTTGAGAAGACACCACGAGCAAGGAAGTTCTCATTGAAGAAAGCATTTAATTGAGTGCGTGTTTACAATTTTAAAGGGTTAGTCCATGATCATCGTGGGAGGAAGCAGGCAGGTGAGGCACTGGAGCAGTAACTGAGAGATTTACATCCTGATCAGAAAGCAGCAGACACACACAGAGAGACATTAGGCCTGGCATGTGCTTTTGAAACCTCAAAGCCCACCCTCAGTGACATATCTCCTGCAAGGCCACACCTTCTCATTCTTCCTAAACAGTTCCACTAATTGGAGACTAAGCATTCAAATATATGAGCCTGTGAGGTTCAGTATCATTCAAACCATTACGTATACCTCTAGAAGCCTACGCCTAAAAATAGACTCCTTCCTCTTGAGCACTGACTTACATTGTAAACATTAGTTTATCACCCAACAACACACTCTACTAAGAGAAAAAGAAGGCAGGCAATTTATTTGTTGATTAGGGCCCCTTATAAGAAACTCAGAGTGGTTATCTAAATATTATTAAAATATATTTGCTTATGTTTTTACTTAACCATAGCTCTGTCATTTTTCTTATAGTAAATGAGCTTCTACAAGAGTTGTATTATAAACCAAGGCTCCTCCTTTTATAAAAAAAAATTGGGAAATTTTGAAGGGCTTGACATTCTGAATTTTAGGCAATTTCTCTTGTTTTCAACATTAAATATGACTAAAATCAGAACATGGGAAAGGCACTCCAAGAAATTAAATGAGGAGAAGAATGTGGATTTTTCTGATCAAACATAAATCAAGACTTCATTAAAAATATTAATATTAATTATTTAACAATAAAGGGTGCTATGATATTTACTGGGAAGAGTGAAAACGATGCTAAGGCCTCAATGTGGGAGAAGGAGAAAGGTGATGATTTAAACCAAAATGACAGGTAGAAAGGTAACCATGCAATCCCCTAGCTGGTGCTTCTTACAACACTTGCTTGTTTTGAAATGTCCTTTGAGCTTAGGAGACAATACATTTAATCAAATGATTTTCATTCTTTTCCCTACAGCTTTTATCTAACGAATTTATTTCAGTGAAAACACTTTCACAGCATGCTCAGCCCCTGAGGGTTTTGGAAAGTCATTTTACACTCAACACAATAAAAGAGGTGAAGCAAGATCAACTTGTTCTCACAACTTTGTCCTCTGTCCTCTAGGTAGGTGTGTGAGAGAATTACCACTTTTACTACCTGCTTTGCCTTTCTATTGGCCAGACATCAATAATGGGCCCCTGCTATCGTCTTGGCAGGTAGATGTGAACACCCCTTTTCCTGACTAGGAAACAGAGCTTCAAGAAGGCTAAGCTACTTGTAGTAAGCTCATATGTTCACGAAAATTAGGTTTCGCCAAGTTCTAATTCAGTTTTCTCAGATCTGCAGAACGAAGAGGATATAAATGCTTAAGCAACTGACAGTGATTTGAAGGTGATTCTGACATCCAATTCTTGCCATTCTAGGATGATGTTTGCCTGAGCCGCAATCTCTAGAGTTATGGGGCACAAGAAAGGGTACAGGACCTTTACCCACAGAAGGAAATCAAGAAAACTGCAGCTCTTCCAGATCTCTCTTAAAAACCCTCAAGAGGCAGGTGTCCTGCCCTTTATACAAAAGGGATGAGTGTTGCAAAAATGTCAAGAAGTATCAGAATAGAGAATGCCCACCCCATCCCAATTCATAACTGGGTCCTTTCCCGTCTTTGTCTAGATATACTTCCACACAACTGTCCAATCTTCGTTAGATGTAACCAAGGAATATTTACGCCCCACCCTGAACTTTTGATGTACATTTCTGAAGACTACCTTGTCATGTGATACCCTACATTTGTTTTCTTTTTCTCTTCAGAAACTATCCTGTGTTATAGAAGCATCACCCATGAAATAGAAGGGAAGGATTTTATGTTTTCCTCTCCTACAAAAATGTGAGAAGTACACCTTCAAATGGATTAATCTTTGCTCTGTCTCAGCTAAGGATAGAAGGGTGAGTCTAGAGAGATGGGCTGATCTGTAACCATCCCCTGGAAGGCAGTCTACTCTATAGTCAAGAAATGTCTGAAGGACTACTGTTTTTATGATACATGTTTCAGAAAGCTGAGCTCCGGAAATTTCCACAGCCGGTGCATTTTCATTTCCACTAAGTGCTCAGGACCCCAGGTTATGACTGCATTGTGGGTGCAGCCCTTGCACAAACCACTAGTCCAGAGTTTGAAGTCTGCGAAATGAATGGACTCATTTGACTTCAAAGATGTTTCTTATACAATTTCCCGTCCTGATTTGTGGAAAAAGCTTTAAATTGAACAGAAATCTCTCTCTCTCTCTCTCTCTCTCTCTCTCTCTCTCTCTCTCTCTCTCT
>NC_022018.1:13454421-13478406 GCF_000317375.1 Microtus ochrogaster | reverse complement strand
TTTATGATGAATGCAACACTGGTGTCTTCCCTACAACTTTGGTAAGGTATTTTAATCATAATCACTGATGGTTATGTGTTTAGGTTACTCTATCTCAAGATACCATGGCATATTACACATTTTAAGCTGAAGGAATCTGAGAGCACAGCAGAAGAACAAAGCCTGCTCTCACACTTTTTCCTTTGTCCACTGAGTAGTCACAGACTCGTCACTTGAAAGGTTCCCTCCCTAAGGCGGGAGGGAAGGCCTTTCTTCCTGAAGACTCACAGAGAAAAGAATTGGAACAAAGGACCTTGCTGCTTCTCCCGGCTTAGCACCATCGAATCCCATCCCTTTATCAATCATATTTCTCTATCACTGCCCCTTTCCTTATCAAATAGGACATGAAAATTAGATGAGCTTATCTCTTTCTTCGGATCTTTGTTTTCTTATAAAGTCTCCAGTGTCACATAGCATTTATATCAAGTAAATTTGTTTGCTTTCTTCTTGCTATTGACAGGAGCCTTAGATATGAACCTAGGAGGTATAAAGAAAAGACATATAATAATATACTACATAATGATGAACACTATTCATTTGTACAAAGCCGAGGCTTAACCTACTTTGCTGTTGTAGTCTAAGGCTTCTACTGCAACCCTAGTTGTGTGTTTCATATATCAAGGATTGTGATAATTTTTTCCAGACAAGTTAATAAAATATATAAAAGTTCAGAAATTAAAAGAAAAACAATGGGAAATTTTCTTTTTATCAGTCTTATTGTTAAATTGGTATTTTATAATCAAGAGAAGTTATGCAATGGGTTACTAAGTCATGTTCCCAAGAATCTCTGTGCAAGACATTTCCATATGGCACCAGTCTGCAAAGCTTTATAGCACATTCACAAATCTTGGTGACAAGAACTCATGTTAATTTCTTAAGAGTCAATTTCATTTTCCCAATACAATTTTATTTCCTTATACATTGTAATTTAAAAACTACATTTCTTCTTAAAAAACCAAAGCTAACCACATAATCAATAACACATGAACAAACTACATATGCCTCATGTATTTAAGATGTATCTTGATATAGTAAACAAAAAGCAAAGCCTACATTATGAATGTATTCTATCATTGTATTTCTTTTGTGGTACTTACCATAGTTCATGTAGCTTGTATATATATTTGTTATTTTTTTCCTTTGATTCTCATGTACAAAGAAAGTCATTTTCATTTTATTCCAATCAGAATGGCTAAGACCAAAAAAGTAAGTGATACACAGGCCCAACAAATACATATATAACACAACTCTCACACTTAAGGCTCCGAGATACTGAGGAAGAGGGGGTGGAAAGACTTTAAGAACCAGAAGAACAGGGTGTTTGCTATGAGATTGTGTCTGTTATCAATGTCAGGAACTATATCCATAGTTTCACCCACATGAGTTGAGCAAGGACAAGAACAGATACGCCAGTGTGGATGGGGGAAAGCCCACAAGGCTTCAACCCTACACAGCCCTACAGTCAGCTACAGAGTGCTGAGAGGAGAAGAAAAAGGAAAGAGGAAAGAGCACACCAGTTGACGAGCCAATACCAAATGATCATACCTGAAACCATCCATAAAAGTGACATTATACAAACTGAGCAGGTTGTAGTTGTGTATTTGGGAACATACATGTATGTGCAATAACATAAATATATGTATGGGGAATTAATTAATGAAAGAGGCCATGAATTTGAAAGAGAACAAGGAGAGGTATATGAGAGGTTTTGGAGGGATGAAAGGGAAGGAGAAAATGATGTAACTTTAATAAAAAATAAAATAAAAAAGCAAATGGCAACAAATGCTGGAGAGAATGTGGGGAAAGGAACACACTTATTCTCTGCTGGTGAAAGTACAAACTGGTATAGGCACTCTGGAAATCAGTATGGAGGGACCAGCTGTATAACTCCTAGGCATATACCCAAAGGACTCCATATCCTGTGTTCATTGCTGCTCTAGTCATAATAGCCAGGAAATAGAGACAGCCTAGGTGTCCCTCAATGATGGACAAGCAATGATAAGGGGGTTCCCACACACAATGGACTATTATGAAGCTGTAAAAAATGGAATGTGAAAGTAAATGAAAGGAGTTGGAAATTATCATTGTGAGTAGGCAACCCATACCCACAAAGATGAACACCACATCTTCTCTCCTGTGTGAATGCTAGCTTTGACTCTCTAGATACATGGGATACAACAAGATGCTTGATATCTCCATTTTCTCATTATAGTCTTAGAAAATCCGTATTAGAAGAGATCTACCAGTTCATCACACCTCCCAACAGTCCACCGCAGCTTATGAATCTGGCTTTTATACTTGAAAACATTTACTCCTGAGGGACATCAAATAGATGGTCCAGAGTGTTCACAGTGGTGGAATAATCCTTGAGTATCAGTTTTAGTTTGAGACTTCAGCGAAAAGAATAGATTCAGTGATAATGTGAACAATCCCTGTGAGGTGCCTGACAGACTTTCTGATTTGTCTTAATTCTTTCTGGAGAAAACAAAATATTTCTATTTTTGAAATATAATTTATCTCCCCCCTTTTTTGTTTTGGTTTTTTAAATTTATTTATTTATTTATTAAAGATTTTTGTCTCTTCCCCTCCCACCGCCTCCCATTTCTCTCCCCCTCCCCCAATTAAGCCCCCCCTTCCTCAGCACGAAGAGCAATCAGGGTTCCCTGCCCTGTGGGAAGTCCAAGGAACCCCCACCTCCATCCAGGTCTAGTAAGTTGAGCATCCAAACTGCCTAGGCTCCCACAAAGCCAGTACGTGCAGTAGGATCAGAAACCCATTGCCATTGTTCTTGAGTTCTCAGTAGTCCTCATTGTCCGCTATGTTCAGCGAGTCCTGTTTTATCCCAGGCTTTTTCAGACCCAGGCCAGCTGGCCTTGGTGAGTTCCCAGTAGAACATCCCCATTGTCTCAGTGTGTGGGTGCATCCCTTGCGGTCCTGAGTTCCTTGCTCATGCTCTCTCTCCTTCTGCTCCTGATTTGGACCTTGAGATTTATGTCCGGTGCTCCAATGTGGGTCTCTGTCTCTGTCTCCTTTCATTGCCTGATGAAGGTTAATATTCAGGAGGATGCCTATATGGTTTTCTTTGGGTTCTCCTTATTTAGCTTCTCTAGGATCACTAATTATAGGCTCAGTGTCCTTTGTTTATGGCTAGAAACCAAATATGAGTGAGTACATCCCATGATCTTCTTTTTGGGTCTGGCTTACCTCACTCAGGATAGTGTTTTCTCTTTCCATCCATTTGCATGCAAAATTCAAGAAGCCCTTGTTTTTTACTGCCGAGTAGTACTCTAATATGTATATATTCCATACTTTCTTCATCCATTTTTTTTTCAAGACAGGGTTTCTCTGTAGCTTTGGAACCTATCCTGGAACTAGCTCTTGTAGACCAGGCTGGCCTCGAACTGACAGAGATCCACCTGCCTCTGCCTCTCAAATGCTGGAATTAAAAGCATGTGTCACCACTGCTCGGCCTATAATTTATTCTTAACAGACATATGATATGAGATTCTTTTTATTGATAAGGCAGCATGTGGTATTTTCATATATACATGTATAGAATTCACTTTTTTATTCTTTTATAATTTAATATACACATCTAAAAAGCATTTTCATCATTTTTATCTAAAATTTTCCTTTCTCTTTCTTCCAAGTAATGTGCACAGCTGTGGAAATGGGAGACTTGGTGCTGTAGGAACTCCTTCAGCCAATAGCCTTTAAGATATCAGCCCACTTGGGCATGGTCTCTTGTGCTATAAATGCAGACATAAAGCACATGCTCATTCTCTCTTTTGTCTGCTGGATTCGGTTTCTGTTCCGCCGCTCAAGCAGAGGATTGTGATCTGTGAGTCTACCCTTAAATAAAGAACCCTTTATTATACTCAATTCCGAGCTAGTGTGGGACTACTTTATCATGTTCATCCGTGAATGGAAAAGGCTCCAGGTCACCACTTGTCCAAGGGGAACAAGGAGACTTGTGGGGTAAGCTAGGACTCACAAGGTTCAGAAAGTCTCTAGAGATCTCATAGGCTATTAATCACTAGAGAAGTGTCCTAGACTGCCTTTAGGAAACTCAACTGCTGAGTCCCCTACTTATTTTCAGCACTTAGATCCAGGGAATGTCGCACCTTGTACCCAATTTCCTTCTTGTCCTTGACCTCTTAGGACCCACGGGGTTACTGAGAAGGAAGGAAAGAAAGACAAGAGAAAATAAAACGGTTTGAAGATGGCACTGTGTCGCATAGCTGGGGCATGGTTGTTACTATAGGTCTCTGTTAGCTTTCATGCAATATCCGTGTCAGATATCCAAGGATATGGCACACTCCCATTCCAGACAGGCAGTTAGACCCCCGCTCTGAGGGCTCCCTGTCTCCAGCATTCCTTCCCACAGTCCTGCATTGTCACAGGCGTTGAGAACCAGGTGGCAACTAGTGTTCAGATGTCAGTGCAACAGAGACTTGGTTATCTGATGGAGGATTAATCCTGTCCAGATAAGGTCTGCAGGACCATCAACTCTGAAGCTGTTGCTAACTTTTGCTGAAGCTTCTTGGTGTTTCCCCTCCACCTTCATCGTAGTGTGTAGTCTCATCTGCTGTGGGTATGTAATCTCAGGATTGCATCTCAATCTTATGGGCACATGTGTCTGTGGGTGGTCAGATAGAGACTTTTCATTTAGCTGTGTAGTTCTGATATACAGAATATATACTAGGACATGCTTCATAACTGGATCTTTTTGTCCCATAAGGACTGTGGACATTTAAAAGCCTGTCTTCTTTTGCTTACTGGATGACTTCCCCCACCCTGTAAGACTTCCAATAAGAGAATTTAGTCACATAGCCAGAAATCTTGGTTCCCATAGCCATATCTCCATTCTGTTCCCTGAGATCCATTGGAAGCCACTTCTCTGTGACTGTCTTCCATTTGGCAGGACATGCAGTCAGGAAAGGAGTCTTTCATACAGATCACATTTGTGACCTTCAAAGATAAAGGGATGTCCAAGCTCAGAGAATTGCCTGTGTTTGTGTGTGTATAAACTGGGAACTTTACAGAACAGAAGAACAGCGGGAAAAGAATAAAGAAACTGATGCAGAAAAGTGCGTAAAGGAGAGTTCATTTTGCCCTAAGATCCTTCTATGTCCTGTGCTTGCTGTGAGACCCTGAGGGGACACTGAGGCTGGCACTGCTCTCTTGGGTTTTGTTCTTAAATCATTTTATCTATCCTTGTTTCTTCAGGCTCAGCTGAACTCAGCAAATTGAATTTTCCTCAAGAAGATATAACTGGTGATGTGGCTGCTATATTAGTATTCTTAACTGAGATTTTCATGGTCAAAACCAACGGTGACTATCTGTGAGCCAGGTACAACTCTCTGTAATGTTCTCTTCAGAGTAGATGCTATTCACAAGCACAGATATGCTTCATTTGCCTAGAGGAAGGTACATAGTTCCAATGGGAAAACAAAAGAGCTTCAAGATGAATAACAAGCCTGCTTTTCTGACTGTAGAAAATGAATGTCAAAGTTCTTATAGAGTAAAAATAAGAGTTTTAAACTTAATAAGTTATTATCTGTTCTGAAAAAATGGCCTCTGTGTCTTTAGAGCTGTGACAAAATCTTGCAGAATCAAAATTAACCTTTGATTTAAAGATCACTGATAGCTTTTTTAATTTGCAGAAAAACACAAGGTTTTATAATCTGTCTGCACTGAGCAAGGGCAGGAGATAAAATTCTTCTAAGTTTAGAAGATGTTTTCTAAAAAAAATAAGCTATGGTTCAAGATTGGATGAATTTATTGTATCTTCAAAGAAACTCTTCCAGGAAATAGTCTCTAAAATGAAGATACTCTAAATAATATAATTTGAGATTGATGTTTGAAATTTCAAAAGGTGTCCAAGCAAATCTCACAGAGACATGGTTGGCAAATGTCTTTGGTAGTTGAAACTATTTCTATCTGAGCACGCAGTTGTGTTTTCTTTCCCAGGCTCCCCGGACACATTACCTAAAGTTTCTCTCTACTTTGGTTTAAATGTGGATTTATTTTTATACCATAAAAAACTTTGAACAATTGCCCTATAACTAAAGTTCCTGGATAGAGATACAGGTTACTAGTGGGAGTGGAATTAACTGTTTGGATGTCTCAGTCAAAAGAGACCACTGACCACACCCATTGTCTCAAGATAAAAGGTCTTTAGGGAGGCAGCATACTCAGGAGGCTGAGGTAGAGGGATTCCCAGCTTGGGAAGGGGAGAGTGAGAGAGAGGGTGTGAGAGAGGGTAGTGGGATGTGAACGGGAAGAGAGAGCAGCAGAAGAAAAGTTTTAACTAACATTTGAAAACAAGGAAAGGAAAGGTGGGCTGGTAGTGGATTGAGCGGCACAGCGGTGCAAACGCCTAACAAGGGGTGTACCAATCAGATGTAGCCAGTTTCCATGTAGATCCAATGATGGTGAGGTTCTTAGAAACAAGGTGTTGAGATGGTGGGAGAAAGCACAAAGAAAGAATAGCTATTTTTGGTGATGCCTTGCAAATGCCTCACCCCTTCATTTCACCTTTCGCATAGGAAACCAGAAGTGAACTCGCTGAAGGGCTCAAGACAATAAGCATGTATGCTCACAGAAGCTGGGCTCCACACAGGGAAGGAAACAAAACTCCATGCATCAGTGGTCGCTGAAGGCAGTTTCCATACTCTTGCTTCCTGAATTCTGGAGGCAGCTACGTCGGATGATGCCACTCTTGGGCACACTAACAGATGCCTTTTGACCATAGTCATCTGAGAGTGAAGCTTAATGGTTAGAGCTAATAGCCCCTCACAACATTACCTTGATGTGGATGGCCTTCTATATATGCATTGTTCTTATTGGTTAATGAATAGAACTACTTTGGCCTATGGTAGGGCAGAAAATAGCCAGGCTGGAAGACTGGCAGGAAAGGCCTGTCAGGAACTCCACGTGAAATAGTCCATGCACTGAGGAATTCTTCTTTAATGTAGGTCACTTATCAGAATAACCAAACCAGAGTCATAAGGACGCTCATTTCCTTTGTTTCCTGTTTGTTAAAATTACATCTCTAATTAGAAGAGTTAAAAAAAAAATCAGCCATGAACCCAGGATTCTGGAGGAGGTTTGTTGTGATTGAGGGAGTTCAGGCTGTGACCCTAAGACAGCTTTTCTCAACCCTGGGGGTTTCCTAACATCACCGAAGAGCACACAGATATTTGCATTATGATTTATAACAGCAGCAAAATTACAGTTATGTAATAGCAACAAAAATAATTTTATGTTTGGGGGTTACCAGAATATGAGGAACTGTATTAAAGGGTCACAGTTAGGAAAGTTGAGAACCGTCACTCTAGGAGGTAGTGGTGGGGCCAGCCTCAGCTCTTGAATAATAAAGATGCCACTTGGAGAAGGGGTGAGATCTTGAGGTGGTCCCCAAATGCTAAGCTTTGTTCTTAGATGAGGGAAGTTTCCATCCTCCCCAAATCATCACGATGATCACCACTGGGCTTTTACAAGCAGAATGTGCTGTCTAATTCCCACGCAACAAACAGCCATGCTCACAGAAGCTGTTTTGGAGAGTGGGCAATGGAGGAGAAACTCGGGGAGAGACTCTGACAGGAGAATACTAGCCTGCAATTATCAGGAGCGGTGAGATTTTTCTGAAGGCTACGAAATTGGGGCTGTTATCTTAAACAGTAGTAGCTGGTGTACATCCAAATGACCCCAAGTGAGGCCTAAGAGAGGCCCAAACCTCTCTTTTCAAATTACAGGTCTGCTGAATGAGCAGCCAGAGCTATCCCTCCTGGTCTGTTTGGCTTCTTCCAAATTACCTGGCATCTGCATATTTAAAAAGGAAACATCATTGGGAACAGCTATTAATAGAGAAAATAACATTACTTTTAAATTGTGGCCCCAGAGTGCAGGGCAATGAAATCTTTTACAGGTGTTCATTTATTTTCCATTTTATACAACACTGGTGAGAGCCTTATAGCATAAAGATGGAGCCGTCTCTTCTTGTCTGGTTTTAAAAGGCTGGGGTGTTCCACCGAGCACACATTCATGCTTACTGTTTCCTTCATCTTTTCTTCCTTTCTCCTTTCTTCTCTCTAACTCGAGGACATTGCAGCATGGCAGAAAGAGCAGCCGATGAAATCAGTGAGGATTTAGCCTCTCAGCTAACTCTGCCTTTTATTAGCTGCGCGACCTTCTGCAACTTGCCCCGCCTCTCTGAAGCTGCATCTCTTCATGTGTGACATGAAAGCAATGTTTGCCCTCTCTGGCTCTAAGTGTGGAGATGAAAGTGCTTTATAAACTTCACTGTTAAATAAATTTATAACATTCCCAAAACTCCAAGGACAGAGGCTGGCACTGGACTCATTATAGAGTTTGACAAAGTTTGAAAGCATTTCCAGGGTGTTCTTCTTCCAACTACATTGAAGTCCTTGCCACATCTCAGCCCACAGCCATGCTTAGGAAACTAAGAAGGGGCTACTTGTAAAAACAACATATTTTCCAAAAATACTCATTGTCTCATGTCCTTATAACACACAAATGAGAAAGATCTTCAGCAGAGAAAGGCTCATGGACTAAAAATTATAATCATTGTTGACTCAATAATTACTCTGCTGGGAGGAGAGCAGGTACTGTATGAGGCATTATCATTCCTCTGACAGGAAATGACCTTACACCATATTCTTGTAGTGCAAGTTAAATATGTATCCAAGAGAGGAAAATAGATTTCATTTTGAGCCACCAGGAGACTTTCCTTAACCTCCTATGATGGCTCATCTTGACTGCCAGTCTGACTGGCTTGAGAAATGCCTTGGGGGTTAGCAAAGCACACCTCAGGAGTTTCTAGACACAATTTGATAATGCGAGTTAATGAATAAATCCCTTGACAGATTCAGTGAGTGATTCAATTAGGAAAGGTGAAAGGTGGTGGTGGGGTCTAGGTGGAAGCAGTCGAAAACTGGGTTGTGTTCTTGGGGTTGTATCCTGCCATGCCCACTGCCTGTAGTCTGTTTTCTCCCTGGAAAACTATGAGGTGAACAATCTCTTTTTGCCCCTCACGTTCTCACCACCATGATGCCCTGCCTTTGTATTCCTGGAAAAACAGAGGCACGAATGGAGTTCCCTCAACTATGAACTAAAATACATCTTCTCCACCCTTTTTAAGTTGTTTTTTTCTGAATTGATTTATTCTTTCATTACTTCCCTTTTTCCTTTTAAATTTGTTATGTATATATTTATGTATGTTGCACATGGACACATGTTTGCATGTGTGCTGGTGCATGGGTGTGCTCAGGAGTGTAGAGTTCAAAGACTGATATCTGGTGTTTTCCTTAGTTGCTGTCCACCTTATGTATTGAGGCAGGGTCTCTAACATGTGATCAGAGATCACTGACTTGTCTAGTCAGGCCAGTCAGCTTGCTTCCTGGTTCTGTCTGTCTCCATCTCCTGAATGCATGGATTATAGGCCTCCGTATCTGATCAGCATTTATATAGGTGCCTATTTATACTGATCCAAGCTCTGTTCCTCATGCTTTTGGAACAAGTGTTGGACCCACTGAACCATCTCCCAGCCCCCCAAGGTATTTTAGCTAGTGATGCAAAGTCCAATCCATCTAGCTAGTGTCACAACTGTCTTTTGTAGGACTTTGCTTTTCCTTTGTTTTGTTTTTTAGTGTTGCTGATAAAACCTATGACCTCATTCAAGATAAGCTGATCTGTATTCTTAGGCCATCAGAAGAACATAACAGAAAATATCTACTTCTTTCTCTTGTCTCCCTATAAGAACCATTGACTATTCAGGATCTAGACTGTTTTGGAATCCAGAAATTTGAGTTCCTTTCTACATTGGTTGATATTCTTGGTGGTGTGATTACACAAACCACAAATGTGACAAAAGGAACACAAGGAGGCATAAGAATTTATTTTGGCTCACAGTTTTAGGGGAAATAGTCACCAGAGATGGGAAAGCATAGCAGGAGAAAGCTGGCCTCATGTGTCTGTACCTAGGATTCTGGGGTTCTGCTTGATTTCCATTTTCTTCTCTTCATTATCAGTCTAGGACTTCAGTCTATAGGATGATATCACTTACATTCAGAGAGAGGGCTTTACTTAATTTTCCTGGAAATGTCATGAAGTCACACTCAGAGGGGTACCTCCTTGTGATGAGAAATCTGGTCAAACTGACAGTGAACACTAAGCATTCTGTTCTTCCAAAATCCCCCATAGCTTCATTCTTTTAATATATATTAACAGTTTCTTATTTTTCTGATCTCTATTGCACCTAGGAGAGCAATGAGCACACAGGAGGGACTCATTGCCTTTTGCACTGATTATTTAGTATTTTTTTCTTGTATACAGAATATTATGAGAACTTGAGTCCCTAGGAAGAATGTTGGCATAGGTGTGGATTTGCCATCTGCCTCGAAATAGAACTTGTACATGTTGGCACAAATTATATTTTAATAAACCCAAATCACCTCTAACATATTAATTTTTGCAACTCATTTGAGAATAGATCATTTCTAATCTTGTAAGAGAATTTCTGTGTCCAGATAAGCTGCTGCTCAGTAAATTTCCATAGCTTAGCTATATGAAGAAGGGGCATCTGGAATGATAAAGAACTTTTCTAGCCCTGATTTTGCCATAGCTGCTAAGCTATCTGTGGATAACATGCTTTATCTCCCCAAGATTCATTTCAGTTTTTCATCTAAAAGTGAAATCAGTTGATTCAAAGGACTCTATTTAACTCTGACAGTTAACTGCAGTTGCTGTTGCTGCTGGTGGTGGTAGTGATGGTGGTGATGGTGGAGGTGATGGTGGTGATGGTGATGGTGGTAATGGTGGTCATGGTGGTGGTAGTGGTGGTGGTGGTGGTGGTGGTGATGGTGGTGGTGGTGATGATGGTGGTGGTGGTAGTGGTGGTGATGGTAGTGGTGGTAATGGTGGTGGTGGTCATGCTGGTGATGGTGATAGTGGCGGTGATGGTAGTGGTGGTAATGGTGGTGGTGGTGGTCATGCTGGTGATGGTGATAGTGGTGGTGATGGTAGTGGTGGTGGGTGTCTCAGCATTCATTCTAGACTGGATAAACTGACTCCTTGACTTGGAGTGATTACTGAGGCAGCCTCTTCATGAACTGGTGAGTTCCTAGAGCTCACCAGGAGCAGTTAGCAGTTACCCCTGATAAATTTTGGGGAACATGGGTACAATGGGCCAAAGTGTCTTAGATTATAGATCCCATAGAAGCCTCTTCTCTCATTCTCAGTGTTGGAGAGGCTAGAAGACATTGTGTGGGGAAATGGGGGAGGTGGACATGATTATAACACTTGGCACGTATGTATGAAATTCCCCCGAAATTATAAATTCAAGCTGTGCATCCCCTGCAGTTCAGATCTCTACCAACTGTGGATACAGCAAAGACAGGCAAACACACGTTTTCCTTATATTTGGTGCTCGGGGAAAAGTCTCTGGTGCCTTTGAGCTATGGACAGGCTTTCTACTTGCTGGGGAAATGTCACAAAAGTAAGAGATTTCTCCGAAGATGCTCTCTTGTTCACATAGTTTAGCTCTGACACACTCTCTTCCCATTTCAGGTCTCCCGCTCATGTTGTCCCCAGTGACTCTTACTTTAACTTATCATCACTCTTAGTGAAGCTCCTCTCCAGATTTTAAAAGGACACTTTTGCTTCACTGTTTAAAGTCATATTGTTTTGTCTTTGATACAATCCCCTCTCTACCCCTTCTAATGTCTCTTTCACTTGATGACTTTATCATGACCTCCATAGTTGGGAGTCTCTCTCTTTCCTAATACAGCTAATTTTGGAAGGTAATTAGTCTCAGCTCCTTCTCCACAAACCAACTGAACCTGCATTTTTCTTTGGATATAACAAAGGGACTTTGCCATGAGAGCGGAGCAATCACCACGGTCCTCCTACTGTCATTACCTACTAATACTTCTCATCACTGGGGTTTGTTGTCATGCTCTAAAGTAGAGGGAGCAGAACCCAGATATAGTGCAAGGTGTCTTGTTTACTGTCACTGTAGGGGCTTTGTACCTCTTACTCTCAAGCTTATTCAGATAGCTTGGAAAAATTGACTTTCATATTTCCTTAGCCTAACAGCATCTGACCTAGGACGTCCCTTCTATCCCTGAAAGCCATTTAAGCCATTCTTGTTGGGTTCCTTTTTACTCATACAAGGGAGTTTAAGATATATTGGCCTGTGCTCTTTAATCAGAGCTGAGAAGTGATTAATTTTTTTTTACCTTTTATTTGCAGAGGAACTTCTGGTGTTTCTAATTTAATTTCAGAGTAGAAAGTAAAAATTGGAAGAAACGGGTGCTGGAACAGCAGGTTAACATCTTCATTTCAGATCCTTGCTTTTTATAAAATGCATACCACTGCCAGCCTGCCAGCCAGCCAGCCAAGCATTTCCCTGAAACTAGACCTCACTTCCAGTCTGAGAGGAGTGTGGGGAGCCAGACATGAGGAGCTGGGATGCTGTAAAATCAGCTGGCAGAGAAAGTCTGAGGGGACAGTTTCTCCTGATAAAAACAGTCTCTTCCTCTGTTTTCCAAGATGTTTCTAAATTGAAACTGTACAATTTTCCAAGCAATGAGTCCGGAACTTGAGTTCTCCTTCCTGACCATCAGAGTCAGTGTGCATCTGCTCCGGGAACCCCTGACCTAGGGGGAGGTGTACTGTCTGTGGTGTGATTTGAGGAATGAGAGTCAAATTCCCACGTTAACTGCCAAGGGGAAGGAAATAACACAGTTGTACCAAAAGTCACAAAAACGAGTCAAAGGTTTTTCCCTGTTTATATTCTGGCTATCACTGATAGCTCCTCTCAACCTATAAAGTGGGAGAAGAATGTAATGAAGCCCGAGTTTATTTTTTATAGCAGGAATTATATTACATGAGTTATTTAATATAGTGTCAGCAATAGTACTGGCAATAAAAAATTTTATATGTATGTGCTTTCTTTAAAGTGGCTCACGTAGCAGTTAGCATGCAGTAGAAAACAGGATCAATTTTGATGAACTTCCTACATGTGATTTTACTTAATACAAATGCTTTGTAGTAGGGCTAATTTGTTGAAGAAAAAGCTGAGGTTTAGAGAGACCAAATACCTGCTCAAAATGACAAAGCGAGGAGGGTTTGAAGCCTGGCATGAGAAATTCTGAAGCCCTTAGACCCCACATGACACTTCATATCTCCAACAGCATCTTCCTTTTAACGACAAGAAGACTGGACTTTGAAGACTGGACTTTGCTCTGAGGCTGCATCTCAGGAGTTTCAGACATATGCCTTTGTGCCTCCACTGATAACAAAACCTCCACCACACCATGTGCTTCCTAAAGGAATGCCTTGAATGTAAGAGCTAGTTATTTCACCTTTTCATCAGTTGAGGAGACACACGGAGTCAACACAATGCCTCTTGCGTTGAGTGAAGGAATTAACCCACATTTTTACTGACACCAGTCAAGTTCACTGTCTTTCTTTTCAGTGCTTTAACCATTGTTCATGTACTTTGCAGGCTGACTGACGTCTAATTCTAGGATTGGTCCAGATGGCCGAACAAATAACACAGGTGGGGATGCAGCTGCACCTCTTCCCAGAGGCAAAACAAAGGGTTTCTCTTATTCCTCAAGTTATGTTTCTGTCTTCGATCGGCAGTGGCCCTATAGAAAAAATAGCTGTCTGAGACTTATGTGAAACCCACGACAGGACAGAAGCAAGCAGGCTCTCAGTGTGAGCCACGGTTTCCCACCATTACCTCTGATAGCCTGTGGTGACTGATCACAGCCTTGCAGAAGTGAGCAGGCTGCTGGTTTGAAGTACACCCAGCAAGCTAAGAATGTGCTAACCAGCTTCCCTTGATCTGAGGAAAATAATTGTTATCTATTTGCAAAATTACACACGCTTGTTTCCCTAATACAGCACTTTACAGAATTCCACCAGAACCCTCCTGTGACAAGAGAACTGTGTCAGGGCTGTAAGCTGTCTTTGGATGTTACACACAGCTAGACCTGGCTTTGGATGCCACAGCTGCCACTGGCAAACAGCATGTGTCGGGGACATAACTAACCGTTCTAGTCTCAGTTTTCTAATTGTGAAGATAGGTTGTTGTTAAGGATGGGATCATCTACACAGTGCAGAGCAAACACACAGGAAATGACAGTTACAGCTAAAATAATTGCGATATAAACTTTTCAACAATTCATTTCTTTCTCTCATGCTGTTTTTCTACCATACTCTGTTGTCAGTGTATCTAAATAATAAGTGTAGGGAAAAATGTTTTAATTTATTGACATCAGCTATCAAAATGACAACAAAATTTTAAAGGGAAAGGGGGTAAAACATAGACTTCAAGTCGAGCTTTTTAAATTTAAATAGAATCTTTTCCCCAGGATTACTAAGCTTTAATTGATAAAATCTGTAGGTATTTATGGCATACAGTGTTAAAAACAATATAGTATCACAATCAAGCCAATTGACAGGTTTATCAGTTCCCCCCCCCACACATCTACAATCTGCTGCTTTAGTAACTTTTTAAGAACACAGTGCATCCATTATAGCCACTGTGTTCTGCAACGTATCTCCCCAAACTTAATTCCCCAGGCTAGCTTAGACTGTACTCTTTCCCCGATCCTCCTGACCTCTGCTAACCTTGGTAACCTCTGTGCATTTTGATGAAGATTCCACATAGTAAGATAACGTTCTATTTGTCTTCCTGTGCTTGCCTGTTTCCAGCTCCATCCATTTAATCACAAATGATGGGGTTTCCTTCTTTTAAAAGTTGAATAGTATTCTAGTATGTACCTGTGTGTGTATTTATGTGTGTGCATGTGTAATGTGAAATATATGCATTATGTGATATGGAAGAAACTAAATATAGATATAGATATATAAAACATACAAATGGATCCAGACTTAATACAATAGCAAAGCAAAGAAGACAACAGAGAAGTAAAGCCTGGTTAGTTTGGATCACATCTTCTTTGCTACACCACCAAAAGCACAGAAGAAAAGGTAAGTAAAATTGGATTTCAACAAAATTGAAAATCTTTGTGCTGCAAATTAATTCATTGAAAAAGTGAAAATGTAAACTCCCAGAATGAGAGAATATTTGAAAATTATGTATTTGAAAAGGGATATTCGCCTACCATATGCAAAACATTCTCACACTTCGATGGTAAGAAGATAAATAACCCATTTATTAAAAACAAGCTAAAGATCCAAAAGCAGCCAATAAGCACTAAGCATGTAGAAATGCAAATTAGAACTGCAGTGAGGTAACGCTGCACAGAGGTGGTGAACGAAGGATAGATGCTCACTAATACTGGTGAGGGGTGGAGAAATCAAACCCTCGTGCACTGTGGTAGGCCTGTGAAATGCTGCAGCCACTTTAGAAAACACCTCCGCAGCTACTCAAAAATACTGAGCTTATCGTGTCCGTGTGACCTGAAATTTCCACTCACAGGTATGTACTTGAAAGAAATGGAAGGCAGATCCACCCAGGGGCCTGCACATAAATATTCACAACATCGTGATAGTCAAAATGTCAAAAGATGCAAATTTCCATGAACTAATATGCAAATACATAAGATATGGTATACCCTCACTAGTGGGATATTATTTGACAATACGAAAGAATAAAGTCTTAATACCTACTACATTTTGAGTGAACTTGAGAACATTACATTAAGTGAAAGAAACTAGTTGTAAAATATCTCATGCTGTATGATATAATTTATAGGAATCAGGCAGAAGATGGTAATTCGTAGAAACAAAAACAAGGATGGGAGGTAGGGTGATCATGAGAAACAACTGTTAATGTGCACAAGATTTATTTTGAGAAACAGAGATTAATTGTGAGAGTTGCTGACTCTGCGAGGGTCTCAAAGCCCCTGAATCACACAGTTGACATGAATGAGCTGTACACTGAGTTAGCTGCACTCAATGAAGCAGCTAAAAACAAGAATGAAGATGGTGTACTGTGCTTTTAATGAGTCAAGTTACACCAAACCATTCTACCTGTGCCAGCAAATGCAAAGGAAATGAGCCATTCCTCCCAGAGAGCCCTCCCTACGGAGCAGATCAACTCTACACACAGGTAAACTTTGCTGTAATCACAACACTGTGTATTTAACTGTTGCTCTCAATAGGCATTTGGACTGCTTTGAGCCTACTATTTGATGTTGCGAAATTTTACAAACACACGCACACACACATGTACGCACGCATACACACACATATGCACAAAACTAAACACAACAAAATAAACAAAAAGCATGTTATACTTGGGTAGTCCTTTGGGACGATCATTATGGGGAATTACAGTGGCCCCACCATCTTTGAAAGTCGTCTAACATCCCTAACCTTACTGCAGAAGGAAGCCTGCCCTCCCGTATCTTTGACAATGCTCATTAGAATTCTGATAGTAAATTTAACATATTTTATGCTTGAATAGGATTTTTTATGAAAAAAACTTGTTACTGCATTTATATGCTGGTCATTTATATTTCTTTTTTCTGTGAACTTCTTATATTTTAATTGATTTACCTAATGACATATGTGTCACAAATGTATCTTATGTTGTCTTTTAAGAAATACTATTTAGCCAGTTCTGGTGGTACATGCCCGGAATCGTAGTATTCGAGAGATGGAGGGCAAAAAGTTCAATACCACCTTGGTCACATATTGAGTTTGAAGTTAGCCTAGGATACATGAGAACCTGTCTCAAAAAGTGTGTGTGTGTGTGTGTGTGTGTGTGTATGTGTGTGTGTGTGTGTATCAACTCAAGATCTTACATAGTCTAGGCAAGTGCTATAGTACTGACATCAAACTTCAGGCCCTATATTTAAAACTTCACATATGTGGACTTGCATTTTGGCTTTTCTTGCTATTTGCAGCCTAGGGATGTAACCCAGGACTTTGCTGAGCAAGGACTCTATTACTAAGCTGCATCCCCAGGCCTGGAGTTCATCTGAATAGACAAAAGCTCATCTATATTTGTTTGTTAAAATTCGTCCCGACTGTGCCAGCATCTCTCTACTATTTGAAACTCCACTTGAAGCACACACAATCTTTCACAAATGCTATAAATTCAGATCAATTTCAGACTATTTTATTCTGCTGATCTATCATTTTGGTTTCATGTGTTTGAATTTACTATAGTCTCAGAATGTCTTAATATTTAATAGTTCTAATTACTCTTCTTTTCCAGAAATATTCTGGTCAAGATCATGTGTCTACTTATTTTGTTAAGGTATTAGAAAAAAATCTTTCTGGTTGTGATATTTCAGAATCAGTATCTCAGTAATGACTTGTCCTAAGTAGAAAACATTTTTCCTTCAGCAGACCTTTGACAGAGTTGGCAAGTTTCCCTTCACACAAGTCTGCATGTTTCTTTTATTTACTGCAAGTATTCTTTGTCATGTAAGTGGCATCTCTTCATTTCTCATTGTGTTTCTCCTCTTATGACTGTTCTGTAAAAATGATGATTATGCTTTAAATGTTCAACTTCTAACCAGCCACTTTCTCAAGGTACCTTAGTGATGTCAGCATGTCTCACCTCTTCTCTGTGTAACTGAATTCTGTTGTCATGTATTTACACATCTGGAAATACTTAAAATTGTTCTCCTCCATCATAGATATTGCACATAGAAACATGTCTATACATTTCCTATTGGTTGTCTTGCCATTTTTCCATAATTAAGTTAAATGGAAGTGGAAACAATGGGGGAATCTCTAAACCAGTTTCTGTCCCCACTGAAAATCTCACCCTATTTGTCAGAAGACACCATCCTGGAGGATTTCTAGCTGGCTGCCATAGTGAGACTGGAAGGGCACACCCATTACTCCACAGAGAATTCTCGTTGCTTCTCATGTGAGGCATAATTTTCTTGTGAGAAATTATTTTTCCTCTCAGATCTTTGAGTTGGTGGGAGGCATATCTCTCAAGGTCTCTTTTGCTTTTACAACCACTTGGAAGATGCTTGTCATTTCCTTGGGGTAGATTTCTGGAGCCGTCTAACTTACATCTGTCAAACCATCCCAAGTATTCACCTTAATTTTAGTAGCTATCAATAGCCTTTGTATGAATATGACAAAAAGGCAAACTGAATTTTGTTTTAATATTGAACCATCCTAGTTCTGCATGCCAACTCCACCTACCCATTCTGGGATTCACCTGAGTTTCATAATCAGTATCACTGCAGGTTCTCTTTCTCCTTAGATTTCACAGGGATGGTGTCTGTGAGCTTTCCTGACAATCTGATGAGTAGATCCCACTAGGGAGTGGCATAGGATTCAGTGAGAAGACACAGGCCACATATCCAGGAATTCTCTCTGCCACTGCCACCACCTCTAGAGCTCCACTGACAACCCAGTGTCAAAATCCGCCATGATGACTGGTGGTTGGGACAAGAATGGTCTCTACAGACTCATGTATTTAAATAATTGACTCCCAATTGTTGGAACGGTTTAAGAAGCATTAGGTGTGCCTGTGTTGGAGGAGGCATGTCACTCAGGGTGAGAGCTGAAGTTTCCAGAGCCCACACCATTCCCAGTCAGCTCCTTCTTTTTGCCTCCTTGTTGATCAGATCTCAGCTATGGCTCTAGTGCCATGCCTGCCTGCTTGCAGCCATGCTCCCCATTATGATGGTCATGTGCTCATTCTTTGACACCTAAGCCACCATTAAATGCTTTCTTTTATAAGTTGCCTTGGTCACAGCGTTTTGTTGACTGCACGAATAGCAACTAAGACAATGTTACAGACAGGACATCAGTGTCAAGTACTGGAGCCCTGTTCCCCTTCCTTGCTGAAAACAAACGAACATTTGTAAAAGGCATTGTCATGACAGGACAGCCAAATCTCCAGAGGCCCCATGGACACTTCAGGGTGCTATCCCCTAGGCATCTTCACCTACAATGGATAGAAATCACATCATCTATAACTTTAGGTACCTCTGAAGGCAGCAACCACCCTGCACTAGAGATGTGTATGTCTGAGTAAGTTTGCTGCTGTTTTTCACTACCTGCACCCCAACAGTTATAATCACCTCAAGATAATGATACTGTGAGCTTCAGTTATAGGCCCAGGAAATAAGGTCATGTGTGATGTCCAGCCCCTGCCACACCTAGTTGTTAACTGGTACCCAGGTCAGAGCCTAGGTGTGGTGTGGGACAATTGTCTATATTCTGTCAATTATGTTTTAAATAAACACTGATTGGCCAGTAGTTAGACAGGAAGTATAGGTGGGACAACCAGATAGGAAGTGGAGGTGGGTTAATGAGAACAGGAGAATTCTGGGAAGAAGGAAGCCCATGCCTCCCCAGTCCTTTCCAGACACCAAAGAAGCAAGATGTGACCTGTTCCACTGAAAAATGTACCGAGCCATGTGGCTAATATAGATAAGAATAATGGATTAATATAAGTTATAAGAGTTAATAAGAATCCTGAACTAATGAGCCAACCAGTTTATCATTAATATAGACCTTTGTGTGATTTTTTGGGGGGATAAATGGCCGTGGGACCTGGTGGGAGGACAGGAACCAGGCAGGAGAGAACCTCAGTCAACGTAGGTGAAACACAGCTGGTACCAGGGAAAGATATCCAAAATACAAAGAATATGTACAAGCACCATGCAACCCTTAATTCTACTACCTGTGGCTGATCAAGGAGTTGAAGGATGGATGATAGCACCACATTTTAGTTACAAGATGTTCAGTGGTAATGAACCCTCAGGATCTGTAGATCACACACATACAGGGGGCATTTCCTGGATGGACCTGAAGCTTTCTCAAGCAGCTGGGCATGGATTGGCATCTCTTTGAAAAAATATTGTAAAATATTATATATATGTATGTATATATATATATATAATTTCATATATATAATTCAGGCTGTACTTGTTCTATGGTTTGTTCTAATTACAGATATATTTACACAATATTTAAGCTCTATTTCACACAGACTCTGAAATAAGATTGATAAATTGTGACTTTATTTTCCCTTCAGTAAATGAGCAAAGGGGAAGCCTTTGTTCATCTACTGCCAGTAAAAATAAGCCCACTACACCTTGTTGTAAAGTTGGAATTCCTTCTTTCCTTTAGTTAAATTGAATAACAAAAGATTACTATTTTTATATCTCAATTAAGGCTGAATGTTGTGAGATTTATTGTGGCTCAACCTAATACTTGAATGAAGTTTATTCGCTGTGACCTGAATGATTTTTTCTTTCACTTTTAGATATTGTATATTTCCTGAGTTTTTTCCTATTAAAATGATTAGTATAAATAAGCAAGCTCTAAGTCACGATACCTACCTATTCCTCTGCTCTCATGGTCACAAGAACCAGTGACTCGGCTGAGGGGGCACTGATCTGATTTCATTGCAAGAATAACAAAGTCTGCCCACTGGCCAGTCACTGTTGTGCAGAAGGGAACATCAGAGTGATCCCTTCTAGTTATAGGCCTCAGACTAGATTCTCTAGTCCGATTAACTCATGACCCAATCATGGGCATGATAAACAAAATTTTAAGGCATACATGAAGTCAGACTAGTTATATTCATTGGAGCTAGGAAGGACCCATCCCTCTGTCTCTAGTTTCCAATTATAATCAGGTCACAGGCTGTGTACATAGTACTTTCCATTCAGAGCTTCTTGAGGAGCACAAGCTCTATACAGTTGATAGTCTGTATACAAGTCTACGCTCTTAAGTTCTACCAGACAAGGATGAAGACTAGTTAGGAAGATGCTGTATAGATCCTGAACTTGTGAAGAGATTTTTTTTTCTTGTTGTTATTTTCTAAGCAGCTAAAATCAGCAACTATTTAAATAGCATTTATATCCTGTCACAAGTTATTCATTTATAGACATGTATAGGTGGGTATGTACAACTTCTATGCAATACTATAATGTTTCATGTAAGGGTCTTAAGTGTGTGAGGATTTGGTATTCATAAGAGTCCTGGGATGACCCGCTGCAGATAATAATGAGGGATGATTACGTGGAATCTGAGAAACAGAACTCTTTTTATGTAACTACCATGAGTATAACAGGCATTATTATGGAAAGTTATGATGAAGCAAGGTAAAAATAATGTGTTTGTGTTTGAGTGTACATCTATTTAAGTGACTAAAATTATCCATGACACATATTATTTAAGCTTTAGATGCTTCAGGTTAACATATGTGGGCACTGACATTACATGAGGTAAATGTTAGCTTAAATCAGAAAAGTGTCAAAAGTGACACTCTAATCCCAGGGCCTTCCCTCGTCACTCTTCCCAATGAGAGTTGTGTTTAAAAACACCCTCAATCAGTTACATCAACGTATTCATCATAGGTAAACTAGCTGACCAAGATTCACGATTCTCCTAACTTCCAGTCTCTCAGAATGTGACTTTGAAGACAAGATCTACAGTAAAATGAGATCAGCAGGATTAATGCTAACATAATTCACACAATAATAATAATAATTTAAAAAAATACAATGTCATCTTTATAAAAGAGACATTTGAACACAGAAACAACTCAATATGGAGAGAAAACTGTTCAGAGGCAGAGAAGACAGTGCTATAGTTTGAAGCTATGGAGCCTATGTGATGCTACTAAGAGACTGTGCTATCTTTGGGAGGTGAGGCCTTACCGGGAATGTAGGTCATTGTGGATGTGTACTTGTGAGCTGTAGATTCCCTTTCCCCCCTCTCTCTGCTTCCAGGTTTGTGATGTAAATGGGTTTGCTGTGGCACATTCCTTGTATGGTATGTTGTACCAAGGGTTCCAACACAGTGGGGGCAAATGATCTTGGGCTTGAAACCACCATGAACTGTGAGCAGAAAGCTTGATAGATCATTATGTCAATTATCTCCTAGATTTTTATAGTGACAGTATGGTGTCGGAGATCCTTCTGTCTTTGTGTTGCTTTCATTGGTTAATAAAGAAACTGCTTTGGGCCTGTTGATAGGGCAGAACTTAGGTAGGCAGGAAAGACAGAACTGAATGCTTGAAGGAAGAAAGCAGAGTGAGGGAGAAACCATGGATCCACTGGAGACAGATGCTGGGAATTTTACCTGGTAAGCCACTTTCACGTGGCAACACACAGATGAATAGAAATGGGTTAAATTAAGATGTAAGAGTTAGCCAATAAGAAACTAGAGCTAATGGGCCAAGCAGTGTTTTAATGGGTACAGTTTCTGTGTGGTTATTTTGGGGCTGAGATAGCCAGGAGGCCAGGATGAACAAGCAGCCCCTCCTTACAACAACAGGAAACTGACC
Source organism: Microtus ochrogaster (assembly GCF_000317375.1). Classification (NCBI taxonomy): domain Eukaryota; kingdom Metazoa; phylum Chordata; class Mammalia; order Rodentia; family Cricetidae; genus Microtus; species Microtus ochrogaster. Next base: position 13,456,082 of record NC_022018.1, on the reverse strand, counting down.
AACTACCTGCAAGCCAAAGACAGTGACCTGGAACATCTTTCTTCACAGCCTTCAGAAGTAACCAACCCTGTGACTCCAGCACTTGCCCTCCAGCCTCCTGTTAGCACACTCAATCCATTGTGTTGGTGATTCTCTGTCATGACAACTTTAGCCACCCCATACACCATCATTTGCCAAGAACAGCTTTCCTAGGCTTAATCACTTCTGTTTAATTTTTTTTTGTCACACAAAAAAGTCCTGGAGGTCATTCCAAAGATATTGTATAGGCACGAAAATACAGGAGAAACTAGACTTCTGTGGGCTAACAACATCAAAGAATACCCAGGAGAGAAGCAGAGACAGAGACGTTATGGGTAACCACTGAGCAATCTGCCTGAAATTATAGAGGTTGTACATTCTTTTTATTTAGGAGTATCTGAAAGTCTACTTTGTTCTGTTCCCAACAAATGGCTGTGTTGGCTGAGAGCTTCACCAGCTTGTGACTCGGTGCCATTTCAAATATTATTTTTGGACTGTAGGGTCCTCAAAGGGGCAAATGAAATGCCATGGACCCGCAGATCTGCATTTGGCTAACTCTACAACAGTAACATAAACAGTAAAGGGTAGTGTGGTTGCTGTATTACAGCTGCAGGAAAAGCACAAAGATAAATAAGCTGGAAATGTATTAACACGATATTTTATAGAAATTGAACTTTTATGGGGCTCTACGGAAGTCCTTAGTGATCCATAAAAATTTCTATCTTTGAAGTGTTTTATGGAATACACAAAATGTCTTCCAATACAAATTCTGAAATTCTCAGGAGGGTTTGTACATATCTTTCAATTCTTAATCCATAAAAATATAATTTGAACATTCTCAACACAGTGTAATTTCCTCTCTTACTGACTTTGATTTTTGAGAAATATCAAGATTCTAGTTGTAAGTATAATAAGTTTTCAATTATTTGCCTTTAGATAAACTTCTTAAAGCCAGCACTGCCAATTCTTATTTTGCCTTTATAAAAAAAAGATGTAATAACAATATGTACAATTTCATGAAATAAAAGATGAACTCCTAATCTTATTTATCTGTTTAGGTTTTATTTTATAAGATTATGTTGAATTTACATGGGGAATTAAGCCTTAATGAAAGAGCTAGGGTGTGTCAAACTAGGTTAAATTTCTGAAACTTTCATAAATATTTGTTCACTGTCTTCCAGTGGAATAATAGCTTTCATTGTCACCTTCTGATTGTCTAGAGCATTATTCAACAACAAAGCAAGGTAAATTCAAAAGAGGCAGAAATACTGTATTTAGCTATTTCCATTTCTATACACATATTACTTCAGTGACCTCCAACTTCATTAAAGAAAGAACATGATCTTTTATTTAACCAAAGCCAAGATAGGGTATGAGAAGGGGGGGAAGAGAATGAGGGTATAGGATGGGGAGAGAGACAAATTTATTACTTCAAATTATACATACAAGATACTGGAAAAGATGCTTTGGGTTATGATAAGAAGGGAATGCATTGAGGTCCTTAATCCATTTGGACTTGAGTTTTGTGCATGATGATAGATATGGATCTAATTTCATTCTTCTACAGACTGATATCCAGTTTTGCCAGCACAATTTGTTGAAGATGCTCTCTTTTTTCCATTGTATACTTTTAGCTCCTTTAT
>NC_022018.1:13450345-13452700 GCF_000317375.1 Microtus ochrogaster | reverse complement strand
CTACTGAAGCTGGATATTGAGAAAATTTGCTAACTTCCTGCTTGAACTGTCTCAAGGGAATGTGAGCCCACAAAGCCCTTCAGTTTATCCCCCTTAGATCATCATGACCTGGTGTGGGAACTCCTTCTGTCTATGTGTAATTTTTTATTGGTTAATGAATAAAGACGCTGCTTTCAGCCAATGGCTTAACAGAATATAGCCAGGCTGGAAAAGATAGGAAGAGAGTAGGTGGAGTCGGAGAGAAGCCATGTAGCCTCCGCAGGGGACAGACAAAACTTTGCCAGTAAAGCACGACCTTGTGGTGATGCATAGATTAATGGAGATGGGTTAGTTTAGGATATAAAGTAAGCCAGAAATACGCTGAAGTTATTGGCCAAACAGTATTGCAAATAATATAGTTTCTGTGTGATTATTTTGGGTCTGAGTGGCTGGGAACAAATAAGCAGTCTTTCCTCAACAATGTCCCTAATGTCCAATCACATTTCACCCACTCCTCATTAAACTTAGCATAAAAACAGAAGTTTGAGTGTTTCTTGAGTCTTCATTTCTGAAGGCTCCGGTGCCATGTAAAACTTAAATTACACAAAGAACGTATGTTCTTTTTCTTGTTGACCTGTCTCTTGCCATGAGCCCAGGGAAGGGATGTGTTCTTTCCTCATACTGTGCCTGTCTAGTGTTCTTAACTCTACAGTAATACTTAGCATTCTGTAGCTGTAGGTCTTCTATAGGAAATGGAAATTGCTAATTTGCTGCATCAGTGCATTTTTCTTCCACAGCAGAACTCTTCCTTCTAGAGTGCCAGTCCATGGACAGCCGCGGGTCTCTGAGTGGCTGGGATAGAACCCTCTGTCAGGTCTCAGAGGCTCCATAGCTTGGACAGCTCACCAGAGCACTGTCTTGGAGTTTGTTATGGGCAACTCCAAATACTTTTCATATACATAAAGAGTTATTTCAGGGTGGGGTTTCAAGTGTAAACAAGCACTTTATTATGTTTAATATACATCTCAAATATGTAATCTGAGAATAAATTTTACACAGTGTACATCTGTGTTTGACTGTTGTTTGACATTCTTGCTGGGGGGATGTGAACAAATGCCTACTCACCCCAGATAGGGAACTAACAACAGAACAAAGTAAGGAACCACCAAATTCCTGAAGCAATGTTATGAACCAATGGGTTTTTTGGGGTCACTTAGGAGAATACTGGTGATGCCTTACTTCCAGGAGCAGAACTGACTCAGAGACAGCTGTGTCACCAGAGCCCACTCCAGCATTAGCAACAGCTCACAAATGCTGAGATCTAGAGCACACTGCGCAGCCTGCAGACAGCTCAACAGGCTGGAGGGTGTCCTTCCAGATAGCTCATACACCAGTGCCTCTCCCAGGAGGCTCAGCAGGCCTCTGCTTTTTTCAAGCTTCTTGGCTACTTTGAGCCTCTTCTAGGCAGATCAGCTAGTCGAAAAGGGTCCCTCAGCAACCCTTATAACTTATATGTGCTTGGAGGTAGAGGCTTAGTGAATCTGGTCAGTTTTACTTCCTGGGTTGCTTACTTGCTGAGGTTCCCTTCAGAATGGAATATTTCCAGACTGGCTCTTCTACCAACTGACTTCCCCTTCAAAAATTTGTGTCTTAACAAGATGGAACAAGATGGAAGGTTTTAGAAGAAACTGCTGGACCACGTGACCTGTCACATGAGTCAAGTGTAGAATGTGCCACTGGTATTGTCAAGTGAGTGTTCAAACATTCTGAGGCTTGGGAAGACTTAAATTTTCAGATTTTTAGATTTGAAATGTCCAGTCTGAAAGGAGGGAAGTACATGAAAGGAGCAGCAGAAAAATGGGAGGCACCCAGCAGCACTGCAGAGGGACAGCAGGAAATGGGGGGCACCCAGCAGTACTGCAGAGGGACAGCAGGAAATGGGGGGCACCCAGCAGCACTGCAGAGAAGAGACAGCAGGAAATGGTGGGTACCCAGCTGCACTGCAGAGGAGAGACAGCAGGAAATGGGGGACACCCAGCTGCACTGCAGAGAGACAGCAGGAAATGGGAGGCAACCAGCTGCACTGTGAGGAGAGAAAGCAGGAAATGGTGGGTACCGAGCTGCACTGCAGAGAGACAGAAGGAAATGGGGGGCACCCAGCAGCACTCCCAGTCTGGCCAGAGAACCATGGCCAGTAAATTCCTCATGCTTGTCTGAGCAAGTCTTAATTCCTCACTAACAACCGAGTTAATTAAGGTTAGTCTCTGTTTTTTTTTTTTCTCTTATGCTTCTCCAAGACATTGGAATAAGTTGTTTCAAAAGGGGCAATGTCAGAGCTGCTCTTTTAAATTTCTGTTAAATGTCTATTTGACCCAG
>NC_022018.1:13427505-13449333 GCF_000317375.1 Microtus ochrogaster | reverse complement strand
AGTGAGCCTGTATCCCACCCAGTCTGCATTCCACTGAGTCTATAACCCACCCACCTGACATCCTATCTTGGTCTTCTGGTCTGAGGTCAAGAGAACTGCAGTAAACAAATGCGGCACTGTCTTCTTTCTATTGTCATCCTGTCTACATAGGAAAAGCTATTCGGTTCAACCAGGTGGATAAGATGTGGATGTGGTACAGTGCAGATCTGGGATTTGATGGTTAGGTGCAGTCCATTTAAAATGATGTCCAATGAGGCCTTTACATCCCACACACTCCCATGGGAAGCTTCTGTGTAGGCAAATGTACAGACAATAGGGTTCTGAGATGCCAACTACAGCAGACTCCCAATTTTAATGAGCTACTCTACTCATCTCTCTGTGCAGTTTGCCTTTAAATGGCCTTTTGTTGGAGGAAAAATTTCTTTTGTATTTTTGTTTTAATTAAATAATTTGGAGACAGGGTCTCACTTTGTAGTCCTGGCTGGCTTGGAACTCACTGTGTAAACTTGGCTGACCTTGAAATCACAGCGATACTCCTGCCTCTGCTGCCAGTGCTGGCATAAAAGGCATCTGCCTCAGTGCCTGGCTCCTGTTATATTTTTGAAGGTCAAGGATACTGATTAAAAAAAGAGAACCTTTCTAAAAATGTTTTCACTTGTTAAGTTTTACTGAGCTACTACTATACACAAAGCAACATCTTATACCCAGTTGACCAACATTTGTCCCTGGGTCCTTCATGTTTTAAAGAGAAGGTCAATGCAAATCAAAATCATCAAGTGTTAGATAACTACCTAGTCCATTTTTATCCATCAAAACATTGCTAAAATTTTGTTTGGCTTGGGCAGTCCTCATGCCACTGTTTCTTTCTCTGGCTGAAGTACAGTAACTATTGCAGTTTGGATGAAAATGTCCCCCACAGGCCTAGATAACTGAACCCTTGGTTCCCAGTTGGTGGAGCTCTTTGGGGAGCTTGTGAGGCGGTGCAGCCATGCTGGAGGAAGCACATTCCTGAGCGTGGGCTTTGAGAGCTTCTGGCCTCACACCATTCTTAGCCCATTTTCTGTTTCCTGCCTGCAGTTGAGGATGCGATTTCTTAGTTGTTCCTGCTGCTCTGTCCAAACTTAAGACCAAATCAAGTCTGCTCTCTGTTACTTTTGGTCATGGTTTTGTTTGTTTGTTAGTTAGTTAGTTTGTAACCACAGCAACAGAAAAATAACTAATACAAAGAGCAATTCTGATTTTATGTTTTGGTTCCTAGGGCACTCAGAATAATTGAAACAGGCAGGCTCAATGAATTAACATATGAAAATTCTTTATTATGCAGAAAACAAGTAAGCAAACAAAACACTTGTAGAAGATTTTAATGAAGAAGCAGCCTCATTATCTGCCCTGGCTCTTGAACCTGTTGTTTTCATTTCTTACTATTAGTCTAGGTCAGGCCTTCAGCTTCTTTTACCTATATTGTTCTCCCCTATCCATAAGATTCTGCTACAACCCTGTGTGACTGTGACATTTACTCTCACCAGGACATTGAACATTGCCTTTTTATCTGTATACAGGCTTCAACTTTTGGGGCTCTCTGAGATTTTTCCAATTCTTCAGTCTCTCCATGGCCTTGACCAAGTGCGTACCTTTGATTGGGCAGGATTCCTCCTCCATTCTGCACCCTTATGTATTCTTACAATCTATGGGTATTTCCTTGGTTTTACTGCAGGAGCTAACAGCTCTCTTATCTGTGCACACAGCATTCTTTTTAACTAATTAATTTTACATCCCAGCCACAGTGGGCTCTCCCTCCTCTCCTATCAGTCTTCCCTACCCTCTCTGTTTCTACTCCCCCAACCCAAACCTCCTCTGTTTCTATTAAGGAAATGGCAGGCCTCCCATTGATACCAACAAGACATGGCATATCAAGTTTCAGTAAGACTGTGCATCCCTCCTGCCCATGTATTCAAGTTGGGCAAGGTGACCCAGAATACAGGAGATGGAAGAGACAACCTCAGGTGTTGAAGATATGATAGAGGAAATAGATTTATCTGTCAAAGAAAATGTTAACTCTAAAAGAATTCCTAACACAAAACATTCAGGACACTATGAAAAGAGCAACCCCAAGAATAATAGGAATAGAATAAGAAGAATCTCAGCTCAAAAACCCAGAGAATATATTTAACCAAATCATAGAAGAAAATTTTCCCAACCTAAAGAAGGACAAACCTACAAAAAGAATAAGAAGTTTACAGAAGAATCTGTTAACAATGGAAGAATACAAAGACATAAAATATCACTTTTGCCCTTAACCCCTGCTTTTCATTTTGAAATCCAGTGTTAGGAAAGAGATTAAGAGACCAGTTAGTGAGAGTTCAAAAGTTGTAGCTCCTTTATGGATTGACGCAGCAAAAGGTTTTGAGAGTTATACATCTTTCTCAAGTCTGTGCTTTTGTCTGAGGGCTTGTGAAATATTTCCATAAAAATTCACAATGTCTGGTTTTGGGGATCAAGGTGGTTCATAATCGTTTTTTTCTGTTCAGATAAACTGTTCTCTCTCTGTGTGTGTGTGTTTCCTCCCAATTCACCAGACTCTAGATCTAATCTAAGGACTCCGAGACTCTCACATGTCCTCTGATTGCTTCTGCCCATTTAGCTGCTCCTGGGAAAGTAGGACTTTCCCTCATCTCTTAGATTTCTGTGATAAAACCAGCTGAGAAATTATTCTTAATCACTTGGCCCAACAAAAGAAATAATGGCTAATCAATGTAAGAGGATTATGACTAAGATCTCCATTAGCAAAGGCCAAGTACATAATAAAATCTGGAAGTGATTACGCTATGCCCTCACTCACCATTTGATGGATGCTCTCCTCAAATCCCACCTTTGACCCCTTTATTTTTACTTCATCTTTCAAAGCCTTCCCAGTAGGAAGACAGAAGAATGGAAATTGGCCCCATTCCATATTTGATTTCCTAAAGATTAGAGAAATTGCAAATGCTGGCCTCACAGAAGGTAGAATTCAATAGCATAGGGTGAGAGGAACTTAGAGGATCAGCTGGTCCTCCCTCCCTTTCACTGAAGGTCGCGAATCAGTGGTCAGAGCTGAGGGTTTCCCTGCCTTCCAGGCGCACCTGCTTTGTCTTACTGACAGTAAGTTTATCTTACTTATAGTAACTATTGAGTTACTACAGCAAGAAAACTCCAGATGGTTTCAAATGCAAACTAGAGTTGCTTGAGAAAAGATCAGACTACTGTCTCATTCAGTGAGTGACATGTTGCAGGAGCTAAAATCTCACTCTGTAAATGTGCCTTCATCTGGACGTGGAATAAAATATATTTGTATCACAGGAGAGCTGGCATCCTAGTAGGAAGAGGTTATAGAGGTAAGAAGATGGTTTTTTTTTTTTTTTTTTTTTTTAGCAGTTGTTGAGAAAAACCTTAAAGCTTTAGATAAATGAGACCTGTTTTATGCTGAGGGACATCCAAAGGGAACGATGGAGTGTTGTCATCTCCCCTAATGTAACTAGCTATGAGGCCAAGCTCTTAATCAACAACAAGGCAATATCACACAGCACTGACTATGCACTTATTCGGCACCAGAGAATACACTCAGTGTTTCCTGTTCACTGTTTGAAATGTAAAATGCCCACATAGGGGAGAAACTTTTTTTGACTTTTTTTATACACAAAGAAATTTAAATTTGTGTATAAGTGATAGGTGGGGCCAATGAGCTCTCTCACGATCCTTATTGCTGCTCAGCAGCGTACTAGCAAGACAAGAAAGTGATATCACTGAGACATCGGAAGGATGCGAGTCATACTATGCTGCTAACCAGTAGAATATGAGTGGGTTAGGAGTGCTACCTTGACATTCAAAAGCTGATGTGTGCCTTCTTCACACAAACGTCCCCCCTCGGGGTGACAAGTATGACAGCCATATGCTGAGATAGCAACAGCTCGGGAGAGAAGGCGGCTGGATTCCTGAGACACTAGATGAAAAGGAATTTATTGACCTACATTAGTTTTCAGATAAAAGAGAAACTTAGAGTGCATTAGTTAGCAAGGTGAATTGTTTCTACAGCTCCAGCTGTTATAATTCCAACAAAAACTGTTATAACTTTGGGTTGATGCCAATAGCTAAAACCCCTTTCCTTACTGATTTTCCTTCTGAATCACGTATACCTGTTAGTCTTAAAATTAACCTTTGGGATATTTAAGACATCATTGGGTAAAAGGATATACTATCTCCACTGTCTTTACATGAAGAAGGCCAGAAAGGACCGTGCCAGGCTCCCTAGGTGAATTCTTCGTATGCTGTGTTGCTGCCATTATGCACTCACTCTTTCATGTCTTTTAAGGACAGTCCTGAGGGTGTGAGAGTATGGTTGATCTCAGTACCATGCTTCTATGTCATCTGTGATATGTCATCATGCTAGCTTGAAGAAGGACAGATAGGTTAAAATGAAAACACCCATGTATAGCCCGATCTATGCTTAACAGCAGCCCTACTTCCTTAAATGTACTATGCTTTGTAGCTCACAGGAGAGTTACATGTATTATGTATTTGTTCCTCATGATAATGAGGGCTAGTAAGATGGCTCAGTGGTTTAGTGAGCAAAGAACTTCCTGCACAAGCATGAGGACCTGAGCTTGGATCCCTGGATCCCACATAAAAATTAGGTATAGTGGTACATGCCAGGAACCCCAGTGTTGGGGTGTGGAAACAGGCAGAATTTAGAGGTTTGTTGGCCGGTAAATCTAGAGGAAATGGTGAGCTCCAGGTTGATTGAAAGAGCTGCCTCAAAGTGATCAAGTAAAATACATGAAGTTGACTTCTGATTTCCAAATGCACACACACACACACACACACACACGCACACACACACACATGCGCACACACACAAATTATGAAATAGGCAGTTTCACTATTGTTATTTCTATTTCACACATTAGTAAACTAAGACTCAAAATATCAAATGACTAAGGACTTCTACATAGCACGGCCAAAGCTGGGTTCCAAATTCTCCAGATCCTGGTGCCTTGCTACTACAAGATGAGTTTACAGAAAAATCATGGTAATGTTACCATGGTAGAAAAGCATCATGAGGTCCCAGTTGATGGCAAGAATTTAAATTGTCTAATGAGACGATCTGTTAGAGGCCATCTCCTTGGCAATGGACGCTATTAGCTTGCAGAACAGATTGGGAGAGTGTTTCTCTTCTCCGCTGTGCAGACTGTTATGTCCCATTTATATGAGACACCTGCTGAGAGCAGAGGTGAAGGGCGGGCAGAAAAATCTAGAGCACAGGAAGATGTAATTAAATAAAAATGCTAAATAGAGAGGTGGAAAAACACCGACAACTTAGGCAATTGTAGTTTGTTCAGCTGGAAAAGACACAGATGCAGTCTACACAAGATGGCCAAGGCAGCTAAGAGGTAAATGTAAGTTACACGCTGTCTCAGTAGACAGTACTGGAGAGCCAGACACGGATTCTCCGCCCCAGAATATTTGCAGATAATGGAGGGGAGTGGTTGGTATGCTGGGAGATTCTAGTCTGAGTCACACAGACAGCATGATAGAAAGGATGAGACATTTGAGGCCGTCAAATTTGAATTTCAATCTTGATTTTGTGTGTCCCTAGCTTACACACTTTTCTGAGTTGCCATCTTCTTAAAACTAAATTGTAGATATTGCGAGTCTCTTTTGTGCTACCCGAGCCATTTATGCATCTTCTTCCCTTTCCTCTTGTCCTGCTTTCCTTCACCTGGAACTCCTCCCTACCTATCCAGCTATGCTATATTTCTCAGGTATCCACTGAGGTGCTCCTTCACCTTCCAGGGTGGACTGTCTGCGTAGCTGTGTGAAGATGGTAGCACCCCAAAGGCACTCCAACTTTCACACTAAGCGACTTTCTCTTTTCTTATTGTCTCATATACTAGATGGGCTGCCTGACTGTGAAAAAAGAATGACAGGATCTTTTATTATCAACACATACCCAGGGGAAGCACTGGGAATAGCGTAATAAATACAAAATATTTACTTCCTCATTGTTTCATCTACCCAGCTAGGACTTATGCCCAATTAATATTAGGTCATTATCTAGACCCTAATGATGCAAGAGTAAAGGAAAAAAACATCAGAATCTTCATGTAAAATTTATTTTAGGAAGGTAAAATAGGCCATAAACAAATAAAACATTGTCAGATGGGGATAAAACTATTCATAACAGTGGTTCTCAACATGTGGATCATGACCCCTTTGGGGTCACCTAAGACCATCACAAAACACAGATATTTACATCACAATTCATAGTGGCAGCAAAATTAGTTATGAAGTAGCAACAAAATGTTATGGTTGAGGCTCACCACAGCATGAGGAAATGTATTCAGTGGTCTCACTGCTAGGAAGGTTGAGAAGCACTGATTTGTAGTGTTGTTCCTCCTCATCTCCATCCCTGTCTCCATTTCTATCGTTATCCATCACCATATTCATATCTATCCCTATTCCAATCTCATATCCATCTCCATCACCATCTTCCATCCTCATGCCCACTTCTATCTCTATAGTAGTTACATTTGTCGATATGACAAAGCGTTATGATCAAAGGCAGTCTAGGAATGAAAGCATTTATTTGGGCTTCCAGTTCCAGAGGGGAGAATCCATAAAAGCTGTGGAGGAATGGCAGCAGCCAGCCAGAGTAGACACGAAGAGGTCGTATCACAGCTGTGCAAGGGAAGCAGAGTGAGTGACCTGGAAGTGGGGCAAGGGGATAGACTCCCTAAGCTCTTCCCCATTGACATACCTCTTCCAGCAAGGCTCCACCCCCCAAAGATTCCACAACATCCCCAAACAGCATCATAAACTAGGGATCAAGTGTTTAAACAAATGAGCCCATGGTGGATGTCTTTCATTCAAAATGCCACAGTGGAGAACTAGAACTATCTCCTTCTCTATCCTTGTCCTCATTTTCATCCCCATTTCTTATCCATACTCATTTTCACCTCTGTCTCTATCTCCTTTGTTGTCACCCAAGCATCTGTACCCTATGCCCATCTCCAGGCCTACTTCATTAGTTCATATTAATCTCTAACTTGAAATTCATCATTCTAGCTCCATCCCCAATGAATGAATGAATAATAAAATCGCTTAATTCCAGTAAAACTCAAGTGGTTTGGATCATTTAAGTAGTACTCAATAAATGCTTATCTTCCATCATGCTTTTCTTGATTTAGTCTTACCTTTCATACCTTTATAATCACAGCAGATCAGAAATGAGACATGCTGTTAACTTGACAATATGTAAGGAAAATACATCAAGGTCAGCATTTGAACTGTGTTTCTATGGCTGTGATTCTCATTAAGCAAACCTTCAAGTCTTTCTAGTGTAATGATCACCCCCATGCAAAAATATCCTGGTAATGTTATGAATGAGAATTAGAACAAGTATCAGCCTACATTTGCAAAGCTGTGGTTATATGAGGAAGGGAGTGTTTTGTCTGCCTGGCCACTCTAAGCTGAATGTGAATGGCAGAGATTAGATTGTGGTCAGCGTAGCTACTACTTGTCAGGTGGGTCAGCACAGTGTCCAAAGGGCAGTCAAGGCTGTGGAATTGCAGGTTCAAATCTCTTCATTGCCACTTACTGGCTCTTGAAAACCACGAACCTTATACATCTCTCGTTCAGTGTATTAGTCTGAGAGTGAGATAACAAAACCCACCTCATAACGAGTTAGCACCATATGGCTGGAGAAGAACTTCTGAGAGAGGGGACGTGCACACCGTTAGCTGCTGTGATGGGATTCACAGATGTAATACTACCCCACAGCATTCACTCACAGCACAGCAGAAGATGCTAAGCCAAACATTCAAGACTTCAATTCTGAACAAGCTATGATTTCTTTCATCTCAATTTTTCTCAGTTACTTCATATGCATAAAACTGAATATATTTCTTTTTTTAAAAAAATAAGGATTTCATTGCTAGCATTGAATTATCATCTGCATAAACGACTTCCACCATGGCTGCTTTAAAAACAGACAATATTTTCTTCAATATCATAAAGATTCAATAGTTTAAAAAGGTAAAAAGAAATGCTGCTGTCTGTCTTTTCCTCTGGCAGATGAAATTTATAGTTGTGATTTCTCTGGGTTGTTTGAATTTAATGCATTTGTAATGTTAGTGTGTACAAAGCAAGAAACCATTGTCAAAGCTACAGCTCTCTGTATGCACATGTCCGCATCTCCAGATTAAATGTGCACATGTCTGCAGTCTTGTGTGTATCCACAGATTAAATAACAGAAATAACTCTGAGAACTATCAATATGCACATGTCTGCAGTCTTGTGTGCATCTACAGACTAAATGTGCACATATCTGTAGTCTTGTGTGCACCCACGGATTAAATAACATAACTCTGAGAAGTGACAAAAGCTAGAAATGTAACTATACAGAAATCAACTGAAAATAATCAGCCTTGCAAAGTTTCTTCAGAATTTCTCAGAAAACTGGTCTCTCCATTGCTTTTTCTGTTCATAGATTTTCTTGTTTTACCAGAACTCAATATGTATTTTCTATCACTGGCACATGTAACTTGTAAAATTGGACAAATATCTTAATTTTCAGAAGAGCTAGTCAAGAAAACTTTATGAGAAAAAAGTAAGTATTCACAAACCTTGGAAAGAAACTTTCTTGGATACACTCTTCCTGACTTACATTATTTATGTATGTTCCTCTTATATCTGCTCTATCAACTGTGAACATCCAGCAGACTATATGTACAGATTTGAAAAACTCTAAAATGTATGATTAATCGATGAGCCACAGAGCACATCCTAGTGGGATGTGACTAAGCCAGGATTAAGACTGTCTTCCTGGACAATTTGTAGCCTTAACAAATCCCCTCGTTCACTCACTCTCTTCATGTTTTACTCACTTACTCAATATATGTAACATGGACCATGTAGTAAGCACTGGCCAGCTACTTGGGATGCATCTGCAATACTGCACGCCTGCCATTACAGCACTCTAAGGCTGAGACAGGAAGACACTGACTTTACAGCTAATCTGGGCTACATAGGAAAACCCTGTCTCAAGAAAAGCAAATAGAAGCAATATAGAAGGATTATAAAAATTTCTCAGTCAATAAAGTGTTCACTTCCTAAGTATGAGGACCTGGGCTCAGATCTGTGGAACACCTCTAAAAAGTCATGCAGGCAATACTCATCTGTAAGTCCAGCACCACTGTGGGAACCCAAACATATGAACTGATTCCACCTTGTCTGAAGGTAAGAGAGTTTGAGCTTGTTTTGGGTTTTCAAAGTTGTTAACAATAGGTTTGGCTACAAAATAAGATATCCTAACCTAGGGTGTGGTTACTTGGTGTTTTGGACATCAAGATGGCCCATACAGGTAGGTCTGCTTCATCTTGACTAAAGGTTAGAGAATTCAAAAGCACTTCTGCTCCTTCTTTGGAAATAGGAGGTTTGACCTAGGGAGTGGCTGCCTGCTGGATAGTTGGTATAGAGTGAGCTCACTGCCCCAGACATCAAAAACTCTTACTCAGGAATTAATGGCTTGTTGTCTAAAGCATTGAAACAAGTAAATGTTCTGGTTGTCTTTTGTGTCGTGTTAAGGAGGTCTTTTTATCTTCTTCCCCCCTTTTGTATTAAGGTGTAAAAGTGTATGAAAAATAAACACGGGTGAACTCAGAACTCAGGATTCAGCATTCAGGATCCCTGGAGTTGCTCTCTCAGTGCTATCCTATGTCTGTGTTTCTTTCTTATGCTCTGTTCCTCCTACCTAACATTTCTAATCCTCACACCCCTACCTTGGAATGCACAAACCCAATCCAACAGAAGTCACCCTCAAAAGGTGACTCCTGACACATCAGGGAAGTACAATGGTTAATTAGTCATGACATCGATGTTAATCTCTAGCCTCCATATCTACCTGTTTACAGAAGCGTGCACATGTGTGTGCACACATGGGCACACACATACACACACATTCACTCAAAAATAAAAATGTAATGAAAAAAGAAAATAATTAAAAGGAAAAAGCAGGAAGAAGAAAAAGATTATGAAATACACAGACGGTCTTTTGGCTGCTCTAACTGGGTGAAAGGCTTCGACACAGTGAAATAAACAGAACTGCTGGAAGAGAAGCATGGACTGTTGTTCATCTGGGATGGCACCCAATGCGATGATGCCAACGGCAAGTCATAGAAACGAAGAACTGGCTAATGAGATTAATACTCGTGGCTGGGAAATCATAGTCTCAATTTTCAGCTCTTCTGAAACACTTTAACTACATCTTTTTTCTAGGTACACATGAGATTCATTAGAGGACAATAGACCTAATCTTCATACTATACACATTTAATCTTTAATGGGGGAATAAATACAATGACCTTGCCAATGTTCTTCCTTTCAAACTAGAGTATTGTGAAAAAGATCTGTTTCTATTAGATGGAGTTTCATAGGTTTAGGAAGATCTGTACAGGCTGTTTAGGGAGATAGATGGTCATACTGTCAGTAGGTAACAGACTAACAAACAAGGGGGAAAGATTAAAATGCCCCAGGAAACGATCATTTCTATTTTTTATTCACCTGGAAGGTGAACATGTCATTTTATTTGTTAAAATTTCTTGTATTGGACAGATGACTTTCAACTCAATAGCTCTGTGTGACATTAGATGAACAAATACATAATCACAGTGTGACAGTCTGAGACCCTGAAGAATAAGGGAATGCTAAACATATTTAAGTTGAGCTGCTTTTTTCTATGTGATAGATTTTAATTATGACACACCAGATAGCTCCCATAAATTTTATTTTTGGTAAAATACACATCAGAGCTACACAGCATACAAACTATTTTTTTTTTGGTAGAAGCTAGTTCATAAGGTTAGGAAATTGCTTAAAATACTTAATCATGTTTCATGAACCAAGTGTGGCCAACATGTAGTCAGTGGTTGGGATCACTGTTATCTAGCAAACTGTAGTAACCAGTAGGCTGAACTCTACAGTAAGAAGTTCCAGGGACTGAAACACAGGCTTGCAGGTTATTTAAGATCTGAAAGTAGGTGCAGGGGTTTATAGACTCAACATTCATTTGTAACTGGCCTTCATGAGTCAAAATTATTTTTTCTTTGTGAATAGTCCTCTCATTTTGCACGTGTTGAATCTTCTTTTGAAACACTAATTATCACCTATAATTGTGAGATCAGTACTGCCAATGTCTACCAATACAATAGCTATTTTATACTATGATATACCTGATTTGTAGAATTTCTTCTGAATAATAAAATGATTTATAGAATTCCTACACTTCTCCAAGATAAAATTTTGATCGCACCAATCCTAGATATAAATCTGTGGGGAGGTGTTGGTGCATGGGGGACAAGGGAAGGTGGAGGAGAAGAGGAGGGAAGGGGTGAGGGAACAGGATGGCTGAGATGGGGAGGGAGAGACAGGGAGAGCAAGGAAGGAGATCTCTTGATTGAGGGAGCCATAATGGAGCTAGTGAGAAACCTGACCCTAGGGAAATTCCCAGGAATCCACAAGGATGATTCCAGCTAATATCATAAGTAAGCAATAGCGGACAGGGTAATCAGATTGATGACTACCTTAATCGTCATCATAGAACCTTCATCCAGCAACTGACGGAAGCAGATGCAGAGATCCACAACTAGCACCGGACTGAGCTCCCAGAGTCCAGTGTAGGAGTGGGAGGAGCTATAATATGAGCGAAAGGGTCAAGACCACAATGGTGATACCCACAGTAATAGCTGACCTGAGCTAGTGGGAGCTCACTGACTCTGGACTAACAGTGGGGGAACCTGCACAGGACCAAACTATGCCCTTTGAATGTGGGTGACAGTTGTGTGGTTGGGGCAGTCTGTGGAACCACTGGCATTAGGACTGGGATTTATCCCTAGTGCTTGAACTGGACTTTTGGAGACAGTTTTCTTTGAAGGGATACCTTGCTTAGCCTAGATACAGTGGAAGGGCCTTGGTCTTGCCTCGAAGTGATGTGACAGGCTTTGTTGACTCCCCATGGAAAGCCTTACCCTCTCTGAGGAGCAGATGAAGGGTGGGGTGGGTAGAAGGTGAGGGGAGTGGGAGGAGGGCAGGAGAGCAAACTGGAACTGGTGTATAACATGAGTAAAGATTGTTTTAAAGAATAAACAAATCTGTAAAACTGTGCTACATTTACACATTCCTGTAAGCATCTCTCAGCTGAAATGTACAAAATATCCGCCAAGATCAGACTCAATTCCCACCTCCTCTATAGGCAACTATTCTGGTTTCCAACACTAACATTATGTTTAGCTGCCTGACTTTTATACTAATGGACTAATACTGTATTTTGTGTGTGTCCTGACTGCTTTTCCTTAGTGTTTGCAATCCATCCATGTAATTCCTGGCATTAATATTTCATCTTTATTCCTATATTTTCTGTTAATGACTATATCACAATTTGTTTATCTGTTTTAGGGACATAGTGGATAGAGATGATATGGACTTCCTCCTACGGGTGATTTCTGTGGGTAAGTGTGTGTGTATAGTCTCGTGTAGGTGGACATAGATATTGTACCTCAGAGGAGCTGTGTGCTACCCTTTATGGAAACTCAGTCTTTGCTAACATGAGTTGCTGCTTTCCTCACCAGCAGCAGTGTAGACAATGGACCCCTGTTCTTTGTCACCTCTCATTTTCTTCGCCACTCTAGTTGGAGTGAACGGGGGACTCTCTTTAGAATGACTTGGATGTCTCCATGGTCTGTCCTGAAGAACACCTTTCAGACATGTTTGCCAGTCACTTGTGTCCTTCAGAGGAAGTATCTATTCAAATCCTTCCTCAGCTTTGCTTTTTGCTACAAGGCACACACACTCTTTGAGTCTCATTATAGGAGATTTTTACGGATGTTTCCATCAGAAGGAAGAGACGTATGGATAAGTTGACACACTTATAAACAGGCCAGGAACAAAGCGTCCCCTCGTTTATGGGATTACTAAAGATGCATCTGAACATTTTCAGTGCTTTGTTTTTTAACTGAATGATGGCCTGACATGGTGTTTCATTTCTTAGTGTCTATTACGTGCTGCTAGGTAAAAACTTGGATTTTAATTCATTCTCATTTGTGAGGTTTCTTCTCTTGCTGTACAACTCTCATAGCTGTCCTTCCTGAGAACAAATCTTTGCCAGGGTTGGAAGGATGCTGACCTGTGCTTACTTACAGGTGTGTTCAAGATTTAGCATTGATTTTTAGCCCCACCTAATATTAATTTCTCATTATAACATGAAGTGGGAACCAAAATTCAACTTTTCATTGTATAAAAAGATTTAGACCTTTGGTAAAGAATGAATATATATGTCTATTCATAAACAGAGAAATATAAAATATTGACCTATTTCTGAATCATTTTGGTCTATTTTCTCTTTTCTTTATTTTTACCTTTTAACATTAATTACTGTTTTAGTAATTTTGTTTTTATAGAATTCTTCATGTTTAATAGTATAAATATCACAGCTTTGTTCTTCAAGGTGTTCTAAAGTATTTTAGAGCCTTTGGCTTTTTTGAATATAAATTTTGAATCAATTTGTCAAGTTCTATTTTTTAAAAAAATGTCTACCTATTATAGTTTTGCTCAGAATTGCATGAATCTTTGGATAACTTTTGGAGAAACAATATACTTCAATGTTAATTCACAATCATGGTATAATTTTAAATTTATTTGGATGTTCATATACATTTAAAAAAAGAATTTTATATGGGTTTTGAAATTTCTAGGTCAGCTTCCTGTGGGACTGTTTTTATAGGTGATTGACAGGACTAGTTTCATTAATTCTTAAGGAAAGGACCAATGTACATTATACTTTAATGATTGGAGAAGATTGGAATGTTTTTTTTTGAAGTTTTATTTCTCTTCTGATATTCATTATTTCTCAGTATCACTTTTCCTTTATATCACTAAATGCATGTACAATAACTGTGTAAAAGCCTTTGTCTGTTAATTCCCAAATGTGTGATATCTCATTAATTATTTCTGTTGACTACATTTTACCTTAGTTTCTTCATAGGCCTTTACTTTGATTATACTTGACACTGTAAATGACATATTTAGAATGTGTCAGACTCTTTTCTGATATATGCCTTTATCTAACATCAATAGGCGTTGAATTTTGCACCTCTAAACAGTCAGATTATTGGCTGACTGTTTTAGTATCCTAGAAAAGGGTCTTTTATTGTGTTAGGACAGGTTTGTCACTTCTACACTTGTTTGTAGGGTACAACCTTAGTCTTAGCTGCTAGAGTGATGGGATGATTTGGTTTATACTTTGTTCAGATACCTGTCATTGTCCTGGATCTGATTGCAACAACCTATTCTGTTACAGCCCTTGTGCCCACAAGTTTTCTCTATAATAAAAACATCTTTTCCCTTTTGTCTTATTTGTATATTACTACAAAGCATTTAGTGTCCTTAGCAATTAGAGACATACAAGTTAAACTTCTTTGAGATTTCAACCTCCTCAGTCAGAATGGTCAAGGTCAACAAATAAACACCCAGTTGATAAACAGTGTTGGAGAGGATGCAGGGAAAGGGGATCCCTTCTTCACTGTTGAGATTTTGCACTTCTTCACCCATTATTGAAATCAGAGAACTCCCCAAGAGCTAAAAGTAGACCTTCCATATGCCCCACCTGTACCACTCCTTGGCATATGTCCAGATGACTTGATACCCTACTCTACAGGTTCTTGCTCGGTCTTGTGTATTACTGCTCTACTGACAATGGCTAGAAAATGGAAACAACCTAAAAGTCCTTCAACTGATGACTAAATAACAAAAATATGCTAAATATACATAACATACTGTTTAGCTGTGAAGAAAAATGATATCAAAAAATTTTCAGGTCATGAATGGGATTAGAGAATAATATTGAGTGAAGTAGCCTAGATTCAGACAGACACATTTTGCAAGTTCTTTCTTATTTGTGGATCCCGTCTCTGAATTTTTAGATGTACGTATATAACCTGGAGCAACTACAGAAATCAAGTTAAATCAAAAGAGACTCTGAGAGGAAGTACTCTAGAGGGGAGAGAGTAGGTCACGGATGCTTTAAGGGGGAAATGAGAATAAATAGGTATGTAGGGCTTTTCTGGAGAGCGATAGAAAGGGAATAGACATGGGGAGAGATAAGAAGAAGGATAAATAATGCTAAACATATTTGAAAAAAAATCATAGATAAATATTAATTTATGTTTGCCTAAGATGCATACACAATATATGTTTCTATATACATACATATAAATATATATGAGTTATACATATATTTTAATGAAAGTACAGTACTTAGGGTAATAATGTTTGCCTCAAGAACTATAGACCATCTAAAAAAAACCCCACTGTGTCAGGCATGGGAAATCTCCCTCTGAGTTGTTGGAGAGGGGAGTCTGAGACTCCCCACACAATATAGGCTACTGCCATTACCCATGATTTCCTTCCCAAACCTGAAGGTAAGACCCTATCATTTAAGAAACCATATACTTGAAACACAGAACTTGGAGGAACTGAGCTGAAAATGACCCAAAAGCCTTCTCCCCAAGAAATAACTCTCATAGTAACCAACAATGCCATCCAAGATATCTAGCAAGAAAGCAACTGATAGTCTTACACTGATGTAAAGTTAGGAAATGCAACAATGCCTAGTTCAACAGTGCTGTGGGACAATGGTCTTTTATCCTGTCACTTGTATTATTTTTAATAGAATGCTAATCTGCCAGTAGTCACGCAGGAAATATAGACAGGGCTATGGTGACCAGGTAGGAAGTAGAGGCATGGAAATGAGAATTATGGGAAGAGGAAAGTTTCAGTCTATAGTCATCACCCAGATGCAGAGGACGCAAGATGTGATTGCCTCACTGAAAAAGGTACCAGACAAGAATTAAGGGCTAATATAAGTTATAAGAGTTAATAAGAAGCCTGAGCTAATAGGCCAATCAGTTTATAATTAATGTAGACCTCTGTGTATTTCCTTGGAACTGAACAACTGTAGGACCTGGTGGGACAGAAACCCCGGTCAACAGAACAGGTACACAAGAATTCAGTAGTGGCACTTTTATCTTGGGCATAATCAAATGCTGTCTGATTGGACTTCCTGGCTAGGAGGGAATTCATGCCTTCTACTGTAAACCTAGTCGATTACCAGAAGCTGGTAAGGTCACAGACCCTTGAGGAGAGCTACTATCGCCCCTTTCCCATAGCAGTGTAATTTCTAACTCCATTCCCAAAACTCATTTCTGTATCCACAGACATGTGTAGCTTTCATCCTTCTTCAAGGAAACTTCTTTTTCCAGAAGATGGAGACTATTACAAAAGCTCCTAATGGTGAAAATGCAGAGAACTGACTGTGGGATACCCAATGCCAGCAGATACATCTACTGTAAAACTTAGAGCTAAGGCCCAGGAAACACCATGGAAGAGGGGGATGGAGAGATTGTAATAGCCAGAAAACCAGGATATCTGTGGTGAGAAAATGTCTTTTATATATGACATATACGTAGTACTCATAAAATCGCAACAGTATGGTTACCTAGAAACTTCTGCACAATAACAACACCAGTTGACATGCAAATGTGAATGGGGGAAATCTCACAAGAACCCACTCCTAGATAAAGAGCTGCAGGAAAGGAATGACAGTGGAGAGAGGGAGAATCACTTAAATGTGAAATGGGCATGGGCATCTATCTATAATTCCAGTGTGTGGATGGTAAAGATAAGGGATCCCTGAAACCAAGCTAACTGGACCATCTCAAATGGCAAGCTCTGGGTTCAAGTGAGAAGACTCTGCCTTAATATATCTGGCGGAAAGAAATGAGAAAGAAATACGAAAATTGTTTCATCATGGTTTTACAGAATCACTATTTTGATTGCTTTGTTTTGATTGGTACAGTCATAAAAACAGAAGATGTTAGAATATTATGGGTATCAGAAAGAATTTATAAAACATATGCCTATACAAATGTGATTACTTCCTTTACTCACGAGTGCTCAGAAATGTGTTGTCTAATTTCCAAGCAGTTGGATGAGTTTTCAGTCATTGCTGTAATTGATTTATACCTAATCAATGGTTATTAGAAAGCACAATGCACTGTATAATGGTGTAAACGGAGACTGCTTGTTTGTTTTCTGGCTGCCCAGACCCAAATAATCACACAAAACTATATTAATTACAACACTGGTAACTAGCTTAGGTGTATTCCTGGATAATTCTTATATCTTAAATGAACCCATTTCTATTAATCTATGTATTGTCACGAGGCTGTGGCTTACCAGTATCTCTCTCCTTCAGCAGCTACATGGTGTCTTCTTGACTCCACCTATACTCTGTCTATATTTCTCTTCAGATCTTCCACCTAGCTACATTCTGCCCCACTATAGGCCAAAGCAGTTTCTTTGTTAACCAATGGTAATAAAACATTCACAGTATGTGGAGGGGAAACCCATATTATAATGAGATCTTTTAAATTTATCAAGACTTTTTAAAAAATGAGATGGGAGTCTTTCTACAGAGTTCGGTGTGGCTTTAAACTCACAATCCTCCTGCCTCAGCATTCTTATATTATAATATGGTGAACTCTTTTGTAATCTATTCCTCTACCTTGCAAGTCTCACCCAACCTTTTTTTTTGTCTTTTTGAGAGCAGTATATGAACCTTGTGATACTGGCCTTGATGGAGCTCAGATTCTAGTTAACCACACTGAGGTAACATTTTTTTTTTTTATGTATGGGGCCACACAGTGTAAAAGAAAAACAAATAAAAGCCAGGCCCAGGGACCATATAGTTATGTAGCCTAAGGGTCTTTGAACACCATTTTTCAAGTCCTCTCTCACAACATCTACACCCCCATGGTTACATTGCATGGGTTATACATTGGGAGCTATGATTGCTTAAACCAGAAGATGTGATGGAAGGAATTCAACAGTGTGACAGTGGTGCTGGATGACATGTTTCATGTGTCAGTTTTCAAGGATTGCCACAACAAATCACCAAGAATTGAGTTGCTTCAAATAACAGAAATGTGTTCCTTTATAGTTTTGGAAACTAGAAGTCTTGAATTTGACTGTCAGCAGGGCCATGTTGTCCCTGAACTTCCCAGGGAAGAGTCATTCCCTGCTTTTGGAAGGTCTCTGTGGTGGTTTCTGACATCCTCTGTCTGCCTTACAGGTGGATTGCTGTATTTCTTCCTATGATCAGCTCACTGACTGTATTTTTCATTTTTTATTTTATTTATTTATTTATTATAGATTTCTGCCTCCTCCCCACCACTGCCTCCCATTTCCCTCTCCCAATCAACTCCCCCTCACTCAGCAGCCTGAAGAGCAGTCAGGGTTCCCTGCCCTGTGGGAAGTCCAAGGATCTCCCACCTCCTTCCAGGTCTAGTAAGGTGAGCATCCAAACAGCCTAGGCTCCCACAAAGCCAGTATGTGCAGTAGGATCAAAACTCAGTGCCATTGTTTTTGACTTCTCAGCAGCCCTCATTGTCCGCTATGTTCAGCGAGTCCGGTTTTATTCCATGCTTTTTTTAGACCCAGTCCAGCTGGCCTTGGTGAGTTCCCTATGGACCATTCCCATTATCTCAGTGTGTGGGTGCACCCCTCACCATCTCTTTGTAAGTAGGGGTGATTCTAGGCACAAAAATGAAAAATACAAATTCTGTGCCTAGAATTACCCCTTCTTACAAAGAGATGGTGAGTCAATGACTGGGGGCCCACCACAGTCTACCACAACTTCAGTTTTACTTGCTTGCATTCACAAATATCCTATTTCTCAATGAGGTCACATTTATAGCCACCATGGTTAGGGTTTACACAACTCTAGGGGGAAACTAATTCTATCCATTCACATTAGTGTGCCCAATACCTGCCTCTGTCTCCATGCTGCATTCATTCCTATAGCTTCCAGATGGATTCAGCAAATGTGGTTCCCTGGAGAAGGTGGACAGGGCTGAGAAGGGAATAGTCAAGAGCTTTTTTATCTGATCCCTACTGCTTGATACCTGTGCCTTGTCAGAAGGCCACATGGCTACCTGCTTTATTTTACCATCTTGTTCCTGATTCCAATAACTTGATCCTATTGCCCTTTGGACAAAGGATTGGGGATAGCATGGTCTCAGTTCTGCCCTAAAATCTACGCTACACACTCCCTTGTAAACAATTTCCTTACTAACCATCTAGTTCTGTTTTAATTATATGTGTCACCTGTCTCCTGTTGGGACCCTGGCACTGACTGACTTTCAGTTGGGCTTCAGTTCTTCTAAACAATGAATGATTAAAAACAAAAGTATCTATGTATGTCTCTCTTAGGATCCTCATTGTTGTCTAAGTTCTCTGGAATTGTGATCTGTGGGTTGGTTTTCTTTGCTTTATGAGATCTAATCTACATGGGAAATAGAAAAAGACAAGATCTCCTAAGTAAATTGGGAGCATGGGGACTTTGGGGGAGGGTTGAAGGGGAGGGGAGATGCAAGGAGGGGAGCAGAGAAAAATGCAGAGCTTAATAAAAAATCAATTAAAAAAACCAAAAAACAAAACACCCCAAAAGTTTGTCATTCACTTACAAAGTACCAAAACTTTAAGCAAAAATGAACCATTTGAAGAAAATTTTCAGATACAATATTATGTAATTCTCAAACACATAGTAGTATAAGTAACTTAATATACAATTAATAATATAGAACTATTATTATAAATATTGATTTAAAAATTTCTTCTTCTTTTGCTTTATGTTACTCAGAAACGTGTTCTGAAACTTGCTTTTCTTTGCTGTTACCATGTATATATCCAACTGATTTTCCCTGACACCCAGCTTGTTGCTAAGATCCTTTGCTCTAAGACCTAGAGCATGGGGTAAACTGTCCACTAAAGCTGCAGATTCATGTTAGAACACAGGATACACTGAGGAAGTATAGATGAAGGAAAGAATATATCTTGGCAGATGTCCTCCAGCAATGTTTAAAGTGCTTACTTTTTTATCCCCCAGTGGTCTGAGGGTGTATAATTCTGACATATACATGACAATTTATATTGACCTGAGTCAGTCTAATAATTTGCAATAAACTCATGGAGTTTTTTTTTTTTAATAATTGTCAATCTTTTTCTCTTACCTTTAGAACTGGCCAAAAATTTCACATATGAAAAGTATCCTTGCTCTCTCTGCTCTTTCCCTCATTTCATTAAGAACTTACTTAGCTAAAAGTACTACCAAGAGGTGGAGGGGAAATAAGGTTACGGAGAGCTGGGATCATCGGCTCTGTCCTATGGTCAGTATTTACATCAGACTTTAATATTAGAAACTAGAAGATCTGTATGCATTTGCTTTGACTGTCTTATTCCAGAGAACAAAGACTATACAATATTTTGATTAGCAGAAAATCATGGTATTTCAGAGCTGGAATAAAACCTGGTGAACATTAAAAATGAGAGCAATGATTTTCCAATGAAAATGAAGGCCTGGAGACGAGAGAACTTTGCCCTGTGTGCAGGTGTAGCCACTTAGCAGGACATATACATATACATATACTGGGTCCACAGAAGCCACTTTGGGCTCCTAGAAGCAGAAACCAAAGCAGCACACTCACATCAGAAACTTGTTCCCCCTTCCCACAGTGACAGGCTTGTCTTCTGAGGCTGTTCAAATGATACCCTTTAATATCCTGAAATTTCATCTATTTTTAGCACCGGCGTCACTACACAGCTTGCTCGGAAAATGTGAAGATGGGATGTGTGTAAACAAACGGGCTCCTCAGTGCTCAGCAGAGAATATGCTGATTCTATTACAAAAGAAGTGAAGTGGGCAACATAATGGCAATCATAAGCAATGCTGGAATACTAATGCAATGCCTGTGTGCTCATACATTATAAGCACCCACGCTCCGTCTAATCAGCTAACTAATTGCTTATAACAGGTTCTGAGGGTATTTAATTTGCCTATCATTATAACAACTCACAAACAAGGGCAGGACTTACAAATGGCTCTAATTTTACCTTCATATTTATTAATTTTTCTAAGCAACTTTATGTATTTATTTCTTTCTGCTTCATCATTATCTCAAGTATTAATTTAGGCCAAAACACTCTGGAGAACACACACATAGTTATGCAAACACCACTTTTATGTCTTTAAAGCGAGAGATTATATACCATCTAAAGAGCTTTTCTTTATCCATGGAGGCCATATCCCAGCACTCTAGTGGGTGCCTCAAACTGCAGCTGGAACTCAGTCGTGTATGAACTCATAGGGCCCCCATGCATGCATACCACAGCAGAGCTTAATGTATCTGCCATGCACAGAGATGAAATTATAAAACTCTACTGTAATGAACAATGAGGGAATCTCTTTCTTCTCTCTTTGTCAATCCCTCCCAGCCCTTGTGTGTTTAGTCTCTGTCTCTCAAAAGAGTTGTACCATAATCAATAATTTTCGATTTTAACCATGGTGAACTATGAGGACTGAAAATGAGGAACACAAAACATAAAAAAAACCATATACTTACTTGATTAAAGAGAGGTGACAAAATACCCGAGGCAGATAAACTTAGAAGAGGTTTTAGTACGTATCAGAGTTTGAGAGATAGATCATTCTTCCATGCTCATCTGTTTTTGTGGTTTGAGACCCAAGAACATTGTGGCAAGAGTGTGGGGGAAAGTTTTTCACCTCACTGTGTCTTAGCAGAGGCACAGGGAATGAGAGGAAAGGGACAGCATCAATGTATGTTCGTTCAAGGCACACCCTCAGTGAGAGGAAAGGGACAGCATCAATGTATGCTCGTTCAAGGCACA
>NC_022018.1:13418036-13427405 GCF_000317375.1 Microtus ochrogaster | reverse complement strand
TCGTTCAAGGCACACCCTCAGTGAGAGGAAAGGGACAGCATCAATGTATGTTCGTTCAAGGCACACCTTCAGTGACCTACTTCCTCACAAGACTCCACCCCCTAACAGCTCATTATGCTGGAAGCTCTTTAATGGATCATCACACTGATGACATCAGCACCCTGATGAGTCGATCATTTCTCAATGATCCTATAAGCTGGGAACTGTGTTTTCAGCACATGAGCTATTAGGGGTCTACTTCATTTATAAGGCATAACAATATCTACTAACATTGGAACTAGATCATAAGAGGGAAAAGCAAATATGTTAATGGTATGAAGCAAAATGTTAAAAATGTCACAATCTGCATAAATACTATACAGATAATTTTTCATCCTAATACTCAAAAGTCTTTGAAAAAGCTTTCTCTATGTAAAGTTTTATTAACTAATCAATATTCTCCATGAATAAATTTCTTTGAAGATGTGAGCTTAGCCTCCTGGCTTGACCATATTGCTGCTGTCTTTTAAGAGTTAATGCCTCTAAGAGTCTGTAAAGTTGTACTTCTTTAAAGACTTGGAGAATCTGGCTCAATTCATAGACTTTTCCTGGCACATCTGAGCCCTTCAACAGATACTTGATGAATGAATGAGAACTGCTTTGAGTAAGTGTGAGCTGTGCTATTTTCATCCATTACATTTTTTGAGTTATATAGGCTCCACTCTTGGCTTATCACACAAGCTGTGATGAATATCATCTGCTTCCTACTCCAGATGCCTTCTCCACCCTTCTTCATTTTGTATGTACCCAGGAGATGGAAGTTGTGTCAAGAAATCCATTTCCTGGTGGCCTTCAACCAAGACCAGGTCCTGCAGGGATGGAGAACACAAAAGCTAAGGTGCCTGTTCTGCTGCTTTCTCCTGGGTGGCTTTGTGCTTTTTTGTTTTATTTTGTTTTGGTTTTGGTTTTTGCAAGTGACCACAGCTCTTACCAGCTGTTTTTCTTCATTCATGCATGTTCCAAAGTGCAGTAGCTGACATTCCCAATTCCTCCAGGCCAAGGGTTGGAACAGCTCTTGCATCCAACAATCCTGGACCACTGTACTATCCCTTACTGGCTCCTATTTTACAAAAGCCGCCTTTGGTAGCTGCTTCTCAAGTCCTTAGCTTGAGTGAACCATCTGCTTCCTGCTAGGACTTTGACCGATATATGAGAGCTCTAAGCAGTTGCATTTATGCATTTGTGTTACATTTCTTATTTTATGTGAAAATAAAAATGAAGAAAAACCACCACTTAACAAATGGTTGTGTCATGTCATCCAGAAGACAAGAACTGAAGAAAACTATAAAAATATTTAAATTGTCTGTTTCTGTGCCTGAGATAATCATGTCTTTCTCACTAGATATAAGACATGTTATATGTCCTGTACTTTTACAAAAGACGATGAGCTAAATGTTCCAAAAATGGCTGGTTCATTCAGCAGGAGGCACCCCAATGAGAAAGGTAAGACTTTATGTTATGGCCGTCTGTGGTAAGAAATGTACAAGACCCAGTATCCAGGAGCTAATTGAGCAAAAGGCAGAATGTTCTCAGATGTCTAACACCTTGCCAAGGAAGCACATAAATGCATCAAAACATCTATTTCATTGACTTCAATTCAGCGAAGATTATAAGTAGACTTATTCTCCTACTGCCCTTTCTCAGCAAGATGCAGAAACGAAGCGGTAACTTCTGAAAGTTCCTGGTATTTTTGGTAGAATGTACATGGACATTTTGATTGACAGATGCAAACCAATTTCAGGAACACTGAAACAGGAGAAAGCCTTTATTGCAAGTTAAGAGCAGGAGGTCTAATACAAAAGAAACACAGGTGTTGTTACTGTAAATCACCACTATGCCACAAAAGGGCTTCTAGCCATCTTTAATTTAAAAACTTAGAGTGTGACTTCTAAGATGACATCCAAGATGCTTAAGAGCCTGGGATTGATTTCCAAATCATTTATTTTAGCGTATCCATTTTGTTTTCTGTTTTTTGTACAAATATTATGAAGAATCATATAAAAAAGGATGATGAGACACTTCTATATTTTACAATACATTTTGTTTTTGCACAGCAATATTAAAATTTGTGATAAATATTCAGATCCCAGTTCTGTTTTTCCAAAGTCATCCTTGGCTTAACCTCACCTTGTACATTGTTCCTTCAGACAATACGTTCCTACCAGTCATATTAGTACTTTGTTGTATTCTTAAGATAGTGTCTCGCCACATAGCCCAGATGGGCTTTGAACTTCTGATTGATCCTCTTGCCTTTGGAGTAAGCACTAAGATTATAGGTGTGTGCCACCGTGTCTGACTCCTCATGGGTCTTCCTTGTTATTTTCATTTGTGCCTTGAAAACTTAGTTCTTAGTGTCCCTTTCATATTCTTTGTCTTTGCATGTTTGGTGTCTTCTTCTTGTCATTCAGACAAAGACTGCAAGAAATCTCAGAAACCTTTCCAAGACTCTTTTCTCTCCACTTAACTTCATCACCGAATCTCTCTATGAACCCATAATACCCAAATCTTTAATGCGGAAGTGAAGAAATCATTATGCAGCCACATGTAAAGTAATCAAGTTCTTCATGAATTGTGCGACTCCCTGAACTTCAAGTATCTCAGCTTCTCTTTGCAAAATGCACAGAGCACTGCTCACCTCCCAGGGCTGTTAAGAACAGGACACATGGTGAGACCGGTCGAAGTATATCTTGGTGATCTTTCATTCCTTTACTGCTTTGCTCATCCAAAGGCTTCAAGCCCCACGAGGACAAAGAGATTGCTATTTTCTGTTTAATACACAATCTTGAGTTCAAGTAATGTTTGTATAGCAGGTGTTCAGCAACTACTTATTAAGTGAATGGCTGCATGGACTTAAACAAACAAGCAACAAAGGCAAGGCAGTCAGAAAGGAGAAAGCGTTACCACAGTAGGAAAAGCTAGAATTCACTGCTGTTCCGGGAGGCTACTTTCTCAAAAAGCTAGTCTTAAAAGCAATGTTTTCCACTAGATTCTATTATTTGCTTCCAACACGACGAGCCAGAAATAATTTTCTCTTCATAGTAGGTCTGGAATATGGCCTAACAAAGCTTAAGCACCTCCCAGGGGTTCTCATGGGGCTCCACAGGAGCTCCAAATGTGGCTTGCTTATAAAATCAAAAGCACACAGTCTCCAAGAGGGACAAAATTGCTCGATGACAAGGAAAACGTCAGCCAACCCAAAGAAGTAGTTTAACCATTTTTATCCTTTAAGCAATGTTTTTAGCAAGAGACCAGATCCTGTGGCAGCAGCTCTCACTGGGGTTTACTGCGAGGACAATGTGTCCCTTCTGACCTAGAGCTCAGAGGGACCACTCTGGAATGATGGCACTATGCGAGTTCACACTTCTCCATTGAGTCAACTGCTCTATATATGGATTTCCTCCCAAGTCTTATGTTCAATGTGACATTTGCTTCATCATACACTGTTCTTAGAACAAAGAAAAAGAATCTCACTGTCTCGGGAGGGCTGAACAGCACATCTGTTTATATATAAATCTGCTACAGAATGCCAATGCCCAAACCAGGTGGCAACCCTAAAAGCAAGAAAAATTATTGAAAACATTAATTTGGGGGAAAGTATAGGGGACTTATAAAACTATCCTAAAGATATCTGAGCAAAAGTCTAATGCATGATCATTTTACCTTCTTTATAATGTCATGAACTTTTACTTCTTATCACAATGAATGGATCATGGCACGATATCGTCCTTCCTTAAGAGTCTAATAAATTTTAATTTTGATTCTTTGTAATTATATATCCAATTTACTGAGAGATTTACATAGCATTTTTAGATTATTTCATTTTACATCTTAAAAAGAATGTTTCAATAATATTATAAAAGGAGAGACAATCGTTATACACACACATTATTACTTGATAGAGGAATGACAGGTAAGACAAAGAGGTAGTATTTTGAGAATAGAAAGACATTTATAGCAAAAATATCTAGGTAATTAGAGTATATTAAGGTAAATTGTTGCCACTGAAAACACAGGGTGAGCTATAGGCATTGACGGAGAGAGAGGAAGAATTGAGGGAGGTTAACAAGTGGCAGCTAATGACTGGGACTGTGTTTTGAAATGTAGGATTCTCTTCAGCCCATATACTCTTCATGCGGAAGGAGGATTAACCCAATGACAAGGACGAGAAATCACTGTCAGACTTTCTTGCCTTCACTTCTGATGTTTCCTTTCATGGCAGGAAGAGCTCTGACGGTTAAATTCTGCTACAGGGGGTTGGAAATACCTCCATGCTTGTCAGTTTTCATCAACTTGACACAAACCCAGACACACACTATGGGAGACAGAATTTCAGCTGAGGAGTTGTCTCTATTGGATTGACCTGTGGTCATGTCTGTGGGCCATTTTCTTGATTCACATGGAAGGGCCGGGCACTGCCACCCCTGGGGACCTCCCAAAGTCCCAGGTGTTAAAGATGTAGTTACCAACTTCTCATGCTATTAGGGCATAGTAGGATGTTGGGAAGATGAGACCTAAAATAACAAATTGGTGACATTGGAGACTTGCCTTTGAAGAGGATTGGATCACTCTCTCTTTTCTTTCTCTCCATCTCCCTGCCCCCTTCCTCCCTTTCTCCGTCTCTGCTTCTATGAGGTGCAAAGGCCTCTTCTTTGTGCTCTCACCATGACGTGTCGTGTCAGCAGAGACCCAAAGACTAGATACCAAACAGCTATGACCTTGGAATCGATGAGTTCAAAATTACCCTTTCCTCTTCATAAGTTGATTTATTTCAGGTATTTTAGTACAGTGGAGGAATATGACACAGACTCCTTGTTCTTTCCAGATCTTCAACTCCAAGTTCCTCCTGAGGGGAAATCATTCAATCTGAATAAGGGGCAGGAAGGAGATAGTGGGATGTGATGATTGGCTCCTTCTCTTTCCTAGGAATCCACATGCATGAACTGATTTTGACCCTCTTTTCTCCAGAAGAAGCTCCCCTTTAGTGGGGAGTTCACTCACAAGGACGGGGTGTGGGTATGCATATCCTAAGATTGACCATGGGAGAGTTTCTTGGTTGGCATGTATACAGCATGCTTTCCTTTATCCAGAGCCCAGTTGTTCCTTTAACTATTCCTTTGACTACTATGCCTCAATTCTCAATTTAGTTAGGTGCTGCAGAAAAATAGTGTTTTATTAGGTCCCCCTGAGTCTCAAACATCAAGTTTACAGACAGTAACCTGTCCAAAGTAACATAGCAGAAAGAGATGAGAATGAATTTGTTTTTATCTTGAAACCTCCTGGAGTTACCTCAGGCTATACAGGTTAATGGCACAACTCACAATACTGCCCCACTTCAGTCCCAAACACTGGTTCCAAAGGCTGCCCACATTTGTTTCTGATTTGATTATAATTTGCTGGTTCTGACAACTTCCGCCTAAGGCTTAGTATGTATAGCATCTCACTGAATTCAGGCCAGAGCTCCTCTTGCTACGATTGGTATATATAATACAAACTGTAAAGAGAACACAGATGAAGATCTGGGGTAGACTGCTCAGTAGGTAGAATGTTTTCTGCTCAAGCCGAAGGACCCAAGTTCAGATACCCAGGACACCTGTAAATGCTGGGTGGGGTATTGAGCGCCTATGACTCCAGTGTTGGGTAACAGAGAGGTAAATCCTGGGGTGGGGTGGTTTTTACTGGCCAGTCACTCTAGACAAAACTGTGGACTCCAGGCTCAGTGAGAGACCCTATCAAAAAATAAGTTGAAGAAGTGATTGAGGAAGATATCTGATGCGGGAAGTCCTTCTGTATATGTGTTGCTTTATTGGTTGATGAAGAAAGCTTTTTGGTCAATGGCTTAGCAGAGTAAAGCCAGGTGGGAAATCCAAATAGAGATAAAAAGATAGAGTAGGCGGAGTCAGGAGACAACATGTAGCTGCTGAAGGAGAAGGACACTGGAAACTTACAGGTAACCCATGAGCCTCGTGGTAAAATATAAATGAATAGAAATGGGTTAATTGAAGATGTAAGAGCTAACTAGAAATACACCTGAGTCATCAGCCAAGTAGTGCTGTAATTAATACAGCTTTTGTGTGATCTTTCAGGTCTGGGCGACTGGGAAACGCAAGAGCAGTCTCCATTTACAGATATCTTGACAAACTTTGGCCTTTGCATACATCTAATGGGCAAGTATACAACCCACACATATGTTCATGCAAGGCAAATGTGCATGCACATAAAAAATAAATTCTAAAAAAGAATATGGATGAACAGTGACATGAAGGTACAATTGGAAGGCAGAAGGTGGTGCAGATCTTCCATCTCTCTCAGGGTGCTCTGAGACAAAACTGTGGACTCTCCAGAGTCGTCACTATTTATGATTTTTTTGGAAACCCTGTAACCTGAACAAGATTGATGAAATCATTGGCCTTTGGCAACTGAAGTCAATTTCCAACTCATCTTCCCTCCCCAGTGTTGGGTGTGTCTCAAAGTTCTAATAGTCTGGTCATCAGTTGATACTCTGGCAATCTTAAACTCCATCTTAAAGTTATCCAAGAAGCTGCCAGCCATCTTCCTCTGCACATGGAAGTCACCCATTGGACTGAGGGGACTTGAAATGTTTTACAAGATCTTGTGCCAGGAAACAGAAGAGAAGGCTAAATATGTATTTATTTTTTTTTCAAAAAAGGTTTATTTATGTGTGTGAGAGAGTATGTATACTTGTATGGGCGCCTATAGAGGACAGAGAGGACATCAGATTCCTGAATTTGGAGTTTTCAGGCAGCTGTGGCCCCCAATAAGTAGTTCTGGGAACAGAACTTCAATAATCCAAAAGAACAAAAGTTATTCTTAACTACTTATGCATCTCTCTAATCCTCCAAATATGTATTCCTTTTTTTTTTTTTTTTTGGTTTTTCGAGACAGGGTTTCTCTCTATGTAGCTTTGGTGCCTGTCCTGGAACTAGCTCTTGTAGACCAGGCTGGCCTCGAACTCCCAGAGATCCGCCTGCCTCTGCCTCCGAGTGCTGGGATTAAAGGCGTGTGCCACCACCACCCAGAACCTGGTAAGTAGCAATATTCTGCTAATTACAAATCTGAAATACTGTTATGAGCCAAGTTCAGGGGTCTTGTGCTCTGAAGAGGCCACAGGCACTTCATTGCAGCCTTAGAACCTATTTGGTGCCCCTGCACACCTTTCTAGAAAAAAAAAATCCCCGACTGCATAGGGAATAGCATGTTAAGTTAGCATCTCCAGGTATAGCACTGCTATACCTGAACAGCAGCTGTCTGAACCTTGGGAGACTGTATCCTGATTTCTCTTGCAAAGTTTGAGTGATATCTTTGCACTATTCATGAACCATCTATATGAGAGCAGAAAGGAAACACCTTCACCATGGTGTGAGAAGGGAGCAACATGGGTGTGCTTGAGTCTTAAACTAAAGCTATCAAGCAGATGGATGCAGGGAAAAAAACAAGTGACATTGAGGATAGAATCTGCTCACTGGGTCACAGGAGCCTATACTGTCCACTTTAAATTCCAGTATTAATGAAGGGGCTTTCTGTCCCAGAGCCTTAAAAAAATTCTGTTTAATTCTTCTTGGATACAAGCATCCCAAATATACAAACTTCACCAGAAACAGATTTCCCAGTTGTTGAAATAGTCAAACATAAAGAACATGCTACTTTGGTTTGAAGGTAGAAGCAAGTTTACCATAACCTGAAACCTAGTTCACATTAAGATGAATGTTCTCTTGCTATGTTTGGTTGTTAGCTCCTAGAAGGCTGTTATTTTTCAATGACAGACAGAAAGGGAGTAGATCTGGAGGGGAGGGCATGTGGGGAGGACCTGAGAAGAGTAGAGGGGGAGGAAACTATAATCCAGATACACTGTATGAGAAAAATAATCATTTTCAATAAAAGGAAAAATGAAAAATATTAAAACCCAATGAGTCATCTAAAACATTTTTAAAAGCAAATAATGTATAATAATTTTAAAAAGAAAAGGGTTCTCTGTCATTTTATTATCATTAGGCTGAGCCATTGTCGCAGTTTAAATATATTTCCCAAATTTGTGAATTGGAAACATTATGCTAAAATTATTTGAAGTTGGCCTCGAGGAGGTAATTAGAGCTCTAGGAGTGACAAGGGTGGACCCCATGTCAGCATATGTGGCTTCCTAAGAAGAGTGTGAGCGGTCTCTTGGGGCAAACCCAATGACTTCGCTCTAGGCTCACTCTCATCCGGCTGCAGCCCATCTGCAGGAATGCCCCTCCCATCCTACTCTGCTTCCCTGAGACTCTGTCTCTTGGTGCAGAACCAGCTTCGTTCTTTCCCACTGACTTTCCCAGCCTTCCCTTCAAGCCCATCTCCATTTCTTTATGTCAGCACTGATCCACAAGACACTTTTCATCAGGGGTCCCCCATGAGGGAGCTAGACAATTTTCCCTTTCCTTTCTGTCTCTCATGATGCTCTCTCCAAACCCAATGCTTATCCTGTAGCAGCCTGTCTGCAGGAGCTTCTCTTTCTACCCCACTTCCACTCCCTGGGGACTCTGCCTCTTCATCAGAACGGATCCACTAGATGTTTCCCACAACTCCGTCAGCCTTCCCTCCAGGCCCATCTCCATTCCTCCATGCTATGCCCTGATGCACAGAAGCACTCACACTACCAGGAACCCTACAGCTACCACATACACATAGGATCCATAATGGGCAACAGAAACCATGGAGCACAACACCTACCCAACAAAGACAAGACCACGTATCTACACTAAAAAAAACTCAAATAGCACAATTCCAGATGCCTAGATTACAGCACAAAAACACCAACATGAACAATCAGAACAGTATGCCTCCTCGAAAAGTCAGTAAGCTAATTGTAATAGGACCTGAGAAATGCAAGTTAGTTAGCTGAATCACAAGACAGGAACTGCAAATAGCAGTAGCAATTATGAATGTGTTCGAGAACCTTGGGGAGGAAATGCCCTAATGAAGACAGTGAAAACACTAAATAAATAATAAAACAGTGAAATAAAAGAATGAAAACTGTTCAAGACATGAAGTAGAAATAAAATTGTTCAAGAACACATGAACTGAATAAAACTGGAACTGAAAACTTTAGAATGTCAAACAATAACATCAGAGGGGGGCCTCACCAGTAAATTACAAGACATGGAAAAGAGAATCTCAGGTGTTAAAGATAAGGTAGAAGAAATGAATATCGCAGTCAAAGAAACTTAATCTGAAAAAGGAGTCCAGGTACAAAAAGCATCTAGGAAATCTGGGTTACAAAGAAAAGTCAAAATCTAGAAATATTTTCTGGGCGGGAGAGGGACTTGATTGGGGGAGGGG
>NC_022018.1:13416361-13417511 GCF_000317375.1 Microtus ochrogaster | reverse complement strand
ATCCTGCTGCTTCGGTGGTCTGGGCAGGAGTGGGAGGAATCAACTTCCTCCTTCCCAGAATTCTCCTGTTCTCATTACATCATTTCTACTTCCTGTCTGGTTTTCCTGCCTATATTTCCTGCCTGGCCAATCAGCGTTTATTTATAACATGATTGACAGAATACAGACCAATTCTCCTGATGTGGGAGAGTCTTCTGTTTTGTGTAATTTCATTGGTTAAATAAAGAGACTGCCTTGGCCCTGATAGGACAGAAAATTAGGTAGGTGGAGTAGACAGACAGAATGCTGGGAGAAAGAAGCCGAGTCAGGCAGTCGCCATGATTCTCCCATGGGACACAGATGCAGGTTAAGATCTTCCCTAGTAAGACACCTCATGGTGTTACAGGGATATTAAAAATGGGTTATATCAATATGTAAGAGCTAGCCAATAAAGGGTATTAACTAATGGACCAGGCAGTGTCTAAAAGAATACAGTTTCTGTGTAATTATTTTGGGTATAAAGCTAGCTGTGGGGGTGGACGGGTGCCAGGAACGTAGCCCGCAGCTCCTACTTCAACATTCTCCTGCACTACAAAATAGTCAAAACACTAAATGCATAGAACAAAGAAATAATATTAAAAATTACAAGGAAAAAGTCCAAATCACATAAAAAGGCAGACTCATTATAATAATGCCTGAGTTTTCAATAGAGATTGAAAGCCTGAAGGGCATGGATACATTTTCTGCAAGTTCTAAGAGATCAGAGATGCCAGCACAGACTGTTATTCCCAGCAAAATATCCAATCATAATCAATGGAGAAAGAAAAACATTCCTCTGAAAAAATCAAATTAAAGCAATTTCTATCTGCCAACCAACTTTACAGAAGACACGAGAAGGAAAACTTACATCTAAAGAGCTTAACCAGACCCAAGAAAACACAAGTAATAAACAATCCCAGACCAACAAATCAGAAGAGGGGAAAAGCCCTACAACATAACAACAAAATAACATGAATTACTAAATACCTCTCATTGATAGCTCTTAATATTGATGGTCTCTATTTCTTCAGCAAAAACACACAGACTAACAGATTGGATTATAAAACAAGATCTATTTTCTCCTGCTACATTCAAGAAACACACATCACTAAATCAATGATAGACATCACCT
>NC_022018.1:13397303-13415901 GCF_000317375.1 Microtus ochrogaster | reverse complement strand
CAATTTCTTAGAAAGTTAGGAAACAACCTTCCTCAAGACCCAGCAATACCACTTTTGGGTATACCCAAAGGATGCTCAATCATGCCACAAGAACATGTGCTCAGCTATGTTGATAGCAGCATTATTTGTCATAGTCAGTGACTGGAAACAACCTAAATCCTCCTTGACTGAAGAATGGGTAAAGAGGTTGTGGTACACTCACACAATAGAGTACTACACAGGGCAAAAAAAAAAAATGACATCTTGAAATTCGTGGACAAACGGATGGATCTAGAAAACATCATATTGAGTGAGTTAACCCAGACCCAGAAAGACAAATATCATATTAATCACTCATAAGTGGCTTTTAGACATAAAGCAAAGAAAATCCAGCCTACAATTCACAATCCCAGAAACCTAGACAACAAAGAGGACCCTAAGAGAGACATACATGGATCTAATCTACATGGGAAGTAGAAAACAACAAGATCTCCTGAGTAAATTGAGAGCATGGGGATCATGGAAGAAGATAGAAGGGGAGAGGGAGGAAGGGAGGGGAGTAGTGAAAAAATATAGCTTAACAGAAACAATAAAATGACAAAAAAAACCAAAAAACAAACAAACAAAAAGCAAATAACAAACAGACTGAGAAAGAAACCAGGGAGATAGAGGCTTTCATAATGGCCTTCAAAACATAGCTTGAGATAAATGCTAACCAAGCAAGTAAAAGACTTGCATAATAAAAACTTTATGGTTTTGAAAAAATTGGATGAAGACATCAGTAGATGGACAAATTTCCTATGTTTATACATCAGTAAGAATAAAAATGGTCATCCTACCAAACACAATCTATTGATTTATTGAAATTCCCATCAAAATCAAATACAATTCTTCACATAAATTGAAAAAAAATTTCAATTTCATATGAAAACATACATACAAAAAACTTAGTATAGCTAAAACAATTATGAATAATAAAAGAACTGCAGGAGATATCACCATCCCCACCCTCAAACTGTACCACAGAGCTACAGTTATAAAAACAAAACGTTACTGATACAAACCCAAGCTGATCAATGGAACTGAATTTAAGATTCACACATAAATCCACGCTCCTAGGGACACCTGATTTTTGATAAAGAAGCCAGAAGTATACACTGGAGAAAGGAAAACATCTTCAATAATGGCTTTGAACTCATTGACACAGTGGAAGGCTTTCTGAACAAGACACTAGTAGTATAGACACCAAGACCAACAATTAATAGATGGGATCTCATAAAGATGAAACACTTCTGCATGGCACAGGACACCGTTGTTTGGGCATTGTGAAAGTCTATGGAATGGTAAGGGATTTTTACCAATTATACATCTGATAGAGGGTTAGTATCTAAAATGTATAAAGAACTCAAAAAACAAAACAAAAACCTGGATATAAAAAAAATAAATAGTCCAATTAAAGAGGTAGTACATACGAAACTAAACAAAAAATTCTCAAAAGATGAACACAAATTGCTTCAAAACATCTAAAGGAAAGTCCAACATCTTAGGCCATCAGAGATACACAAATCAAAACCACTTAGCGATTTTTATCTTACATCAGTCAGAATGGTCACATTACAGCACATACTGGCAAGGATGCAGAGAAAGGGGACCACTTATTCTTTGCTGTTAGCAGTACAGTCACTATGGACATGCAAGGATGCAGAGAAAGGGGACCACTTATTCTTTGCTGTTGGCAGTACAGTCACTATGGAAATCTGTGTGGTGGTTCTTCAGAATATAGGTGACGCTAAGAAACAAGAGTTTTCCACACACAACACATGAATTCTTAGAGACTACAGCAACACACACACAAATAAATGAGTTTATGCCAGCAGGGTTTCAGCACTAAGAGGAAAAGTGGACTTAGGGTTCTACCACTAACTAAGAAGCTGTTTGTGATTGGCAAAGGGAAAATCAATTTTCTTCAGTGGAGCCTTCACCTGGCATAGCAACCATGTTTCAGGGCAAGTCCCATACCCAGGAGCAGCTGACCAACAGAAAATGTACTCAGAGATATTTCTGTGGATTTTTTGCTTCATTTTGTGTTGTGTTGGCATGTTCTGTCTCATTGGACTTTTGCTTGTTTATTTTCATTTTTGTTTTTCCTGTGTTTTTTGTGTGTTTCTTGATATTTTTGTTTTGGAAATTGGGGGGGGGCATAGAGTTGGGTGGATAGTGAGGTGGGGAGATCTGGGAACAATTGGGGAAGGTGAAAAACACCATCAGTACACACTGTATGAAAAAAAAGCTTTTCAATGAAAAAAGGCCGAATGTCCTGAGCTAGCACGCCTCCTCTCACCCTGTAATGCGGATACTGCCTACTAGGGAGATACTCTTTACCACGTGCAGCTCCAGACTTCCAGAACTGGAGATGGATCACGAGCTGCCTAATAGAAAACAGAGACAGCCATCTTGAGTGAGGGAAGTCTGTGATCCTGACTGCTCCAAAGGAGGACAGCCAACTTTCCATATGGCAGAGAGGC
This sequence comes from Microtus ochrogaster, assembly GCF_000317375.1. Classification (NCBI taxonomy): domain Eukaryota; kingdom Metazoa; phylum Chordata; class Mammalia; order Rodentia; family Cricetidae; genus Microtus; species Microtus ochrogaster. The sequence continues at coordinate 13,413,397 of NC_022018.1, read as the reverse complement.
TGCAAGCGACAGAGGCAGATAAAAGAGTGGATAGCATCTTCGGGGACCCTTCAAAATTGATGCTCTTTTTTTATGGCCAGCCCTGTGGTGGCCTGATGCCTCATCTTAATGAGTCAACCTGAAAGACCTCCCGGGAAAACTTACTGTGGTCACCCCACAAGGCCAGGCTGCCTGCAAAATGAAATTTCATTATTTCAGAAATTAATTTCATGGTAACCAATTCAACCAGTCAGAAGTCTTCCCAAAGGAGATGACAGGTTGGAAAAGATTGACCAAGATGAAAATAAAATATTAATTGCTTATTTATACATGTCCATTCCCACAGCCGGTTCAAAATGAAACTCTGGAGGAGAGTGCCTAGCCCCTCCCTGAGGTATGTGGTGGGAAAGAGTTGGGAGTCACTGTGCTCACACAAGTACTGGGAGGAGCAAGGGTTAAAATCAAGGGTTAACCTAGAGTTGTTAGGTCTGGAATTTGGGGTTAATGACATTTGTATCCACACAGCAAAGTCTCTTTCAGGACTCCTGTTTTTTTCTCTGTAGCTTTGGAGCCTGTCCTGGAACTAGCTCTTGTAGACCAGGCTGGCCTCGAACTCACAGAGATCCGCCTGCCTCTGCCTCCCGAGTGCTGGGATTAAAGGCATGAGCCAGTGCATTCCACATAACTTTTTTCTTCTGAGATAAGAGAAATCTAACCTTTTTTTTTTAATAGATGATACTTAGGAACAACATGACCAAGAAGAAGGTGGCATAAAATAGAATTTTGAGAGCCCTTCTAGGCAAAAAGACCCCTTTAAAGATTTATTTAGTTTTCATTTTCTCTCTCTCTCTCTCTCTCTCTCTCTCTCTCTCTCTCTCTCTGTGTGTGTGTGTGTGTGTGTGCAGGTGCCATAGAGGACAGAAGAGAACCTTGGGTGCCCTGGCACTGAAGTCATAGGTAGTTGTAAGCTTCCCAGTATGGGGTGCCAGGAACTGAGTCCAAATCTTCTGCAAGAACATTGTGTTCTTAATTACTGAACCATCTCTGCAGCCCCAAAGAGGATCCATTACATTCAGGATGACTGTCCTTAATTAATACCCCCAGGACAGAACTTAAACAAAGACTTGGGTTAATTAACACTGACATTTGTTCCCAGAGGCTACGAATGCCTGAGCAAATACTTCTTAAATGAGTGATGGAATCAAGTATTCCACATAATCTATTAAGGGTTGAGTATGACATGACTATCAGCGATTTTCATGGGGAATAGCTGTAGTCAAGAGAAATAACTTTTACAAAGATTGTGACCTTAGCTTCAAGTACTCAGAGCTGACAAACAGTGTTGACTGTCGCCTTCCTTGATAGGGGCTTCTGGATTCCTATTCAATGAGATAACCCTTTTTTCTTGACAGATTCCAACAAATAGCAATAATGACTGATGCTTCTTTTTCCATTCTCTTGATACCACAGACTGGCAGTGGCAGGCGCATCTGTGACTCGTGCCTGCCATCTGGACCCTGACGTCATCTGTGTTTTCTTATCTGATTTCTCAGAAACCTGGTCCCCACATGGTGGCTTGAGAGCTTTGTGGTTAGTTTCCCATCAGACCCTGGGGCACACAGCTCTACATACACCACGACAATCATTCTATCATGTGCTTTCAGTAAACTTGCTTACTGGGAAGAGGCGAAATCCTGTTACCCACATGGAGTACATGTTTTTCTTTAATTGTTACAGGTGAAACACTGTCACCGCTCAAGAGACACAAAACTTTTGTGTTCTAGCCTAGCACTGGGTGCAGAATGAACTGACTGAGTTTTTTTCTGAGCATTATTGACAGCTTGAGATAGATAACAAGTCTTCAACACAGCATGACCCTGTATCAGCCTTCCTGTTGAAGCAACCGTGGGAACAGGACATTTCCTACAGACCTCAGCCACGACCTAGCAGTGGCACAGAACTCACTCATAGGTCATAACCACTGAAAACAGCTTCCTGAAAGACAGATCATGGGTCAGCCATGTGACATTAATTAGAAAAGACCCATTATGACTAGATATTTTTCCTTATCTCATGCACATTTTTTATGTGCATAAGATAAGCTTATTTCTCATTAGTTTCATCTTTTCTCCATCTCTAAAATCTATGGGATGAAAACTGTGCTGTTTTGCACAATATGAGTCCTGTTTAAATGCATTTGAGACACAGATGACCTAGCTTATTGCTTACATGCATGTAGGGCTGTATACATTATCACCAATCTGAAAGCAAAGAACTGGAGTGATGAAACCACTTCTGCAGCCAGCGAGAGTCACAGGTCCCCAGATTCAAGGAATGGAACCCATTCCTCTTCTTCCCTTGTTGCTGGGTCAGGACTTGGGACGTGGAGCAAGAGATCTGGATGCCAGCTGTCAGCCACAGCTGTTTGTGCAGCTGGGGAGAGCTGCGCATTTCTACCAGTTCCTTTGCTGTATCTCTTTCGCTGATCTTTCCTGTTGCCTGGGGTAGAAAAGCTCTGGCAGGCAGCATCTCCACACTCAAACTCCAGTCACCTTATCCTCAAAGAGTTTTTACTCCAACCCCTTTCTCTGCAGTTTTCAAACATACCTGCTCATTTACAAACCCGACACCAGCCCAATCCTCCACCTCCAACTTTTACTACCCATTTTCCCAGTTGGTAGGCTGGCTGCCATCTAGTCATGGAATAAGCATGGTGAGAATTCCACCATGAGAATTTCCACCATGAGAAATAAGGAACAGAGGTCTTTGTTCTGGGTGCCCTGCTGTCCTGGCATTTCACTGAGCAGAAGTAACAGCAGTCACGTTTTACATTACTAACTGTGTTTGGAAACTGTAATTCAGCCAGACTTCCATTCAGCACATGGAATTTACATCTGTATACAATGTTGTCTTTATCTGAGTTTTCTTTCTCCATTTTCTGCTTAGTTTGGGCATGATAGCCAATATGCAATTATCAACACAATGAAATAAATAACTAAAAACATAAAAAATTTGGGCTCCAACTGGCATGTAAATATTCTGCAAGAAGAGAAAAACAATGAAGGTATGCAGATGAGGCCAAGTGTCTCCAAACACAGCTCTCCTAGGTACCAGATAGAGTTCAAGATACACAAGCAAGAAATTCTAATCATCACTTCTTTAAAGCCTAAAAAATTCTTTCATATTAGTAAAGCAAAAGGCAGACATGAAAAGAATACAAATAGGAAAGAGAGAAGTTAGATAACTCCCATTTACAGATAATATAATTTTATACTCATGAGACCCTAAATCTGTCATTAAATTCATGGAATTTATAAATGCTTTCAGCAAAGTAGCAGGATATGAAATCCACATACAAAAATCAGTAGCTTTTCTATGTATCAACAACGAACATGCTGAGAAAGAAATCAGAAAAGCAATCCTGGTCAACACAGTCTCAGAAATACTTAGGTATATAATAGCTGTGTTTACATTAGAAAATTATTATGTGTTTATTCTACTCTGACACCAATGCATTAAATAAACAAGAATTATACTGTGGTGCAGTGAGATAAACATTGTGGTAAAAGACAAAACACATTCGTGTGTTAGCTTACCATAGAAGAAGGGATGCTGAGGAAGGCAGAGAAGGGACCAACTGTGTGTGGCTTGGAAAGATGAGAGAATTGCTCAGATGAAAAGGAAAAGGCAAATCAACAATAAAGAAGAAAATCTATCCCTGACTATTGATTGCATATAAACAGCTACCTTGTGCTCCTAAAACCCTAGCTGGCGGTATCTCATGCTGCCGTTCTTTCTCCACCATGATGGACTTCAGCCTCTCACAAACCTTTCTGCCCCTTTAGAGCCTTGTCAAGGGATAAGAAGTTATTTTGTTTTTGTTTTAATTGGTTCACAGAAGTACAGTAATTGCTGCCACAAACTTGACCATGTGGTTCTCAGGCCATCGGGACTTGTTTGGGGAAGATGTGAGACAGTTGGTACATGTGGGCCGAAGAGACCCTGGGATCTTTACAAAGCTTAACAGGCTGCTCTGGAGGGACTGTGGGAGGTCAGCACTGCAATGACAGTGCTGACAGTAAAGGCTGTGTTTACGAGGCCTGGGGGAAGCAAGGACGTGGACTAGAAAGCACTCAAGCTCTATTCTGTCCATGGCTTGAGATTTTGAGTGTGGCTGAATTTAAGTTTTGGACAGATTTTATTGGAGAACAATGTAAGGCAGTATAGCATCCAGGTGTGGTATGGATGGTTATTGCATGCTGCTCTCCACCAGGTTTATAATAAGAGAACAGAATGATATAAAAGTGCAGTTTGGTGATCTGGCATTTGAACACTTGGTCCCCAGTTGGTGCAAGAGCTGTGGCCTTGCTGGAAAAAGTATGTTACTGGGGTCGGGCTTTGGACACTTGAAGTCTTCCAGTTCACTCTCTGCTTTGTCCTCATGGTTGAGGACGTAAACTCTCAGTTTCCTCCTCCAGCCATGCCAGCTCTTTGTTGCCATAGCTCCCCACCACGATAGACTCTTGTAAGCCCAAAGCACCTCTTTTGGCTCTAAGCTGCTTTGTTCACGGTGTTCTATCACAGCAATAGAAAAATTAACACCACTGATAAGGAAGGGGTCATGGACAATGTTAAGGATGCAAACAGAAGACAAAATGGGCAGGGCAAGAACAGCTACAGTTGCTAAAGAAATGGTCATAATTAAGGGAAATCTATGAATTTTGCACTAGGTTGGTAAAAATGACAAACTGAGGGAAGTATTTCACCAAATGAAGTATCTAGTCTCTGGAAGAATACTCATTTTGAAAGGAAAGCCTAGAAAAGAGTGGTTGAACAGAACATGCCTTTGCAGGAAGTCCTTGCTCACTGTCAACAACAAAACCCACCATGTGGCATAAAGGACTGTTTCCACAGGTTTGGCCATGCAAGACCTTGGATATACAGCCATGGTCCAAGGAGACCAGGCTAACATCTCAAGCTGGCAGCACAACTTGGTGGTAGCATCCACATGATACTGATTTGGTAAGTATACATAAACCCCACATAGGTCACGGAGGTTTTCATTAAAGTTCCAGAAAGACACAGAGGTCAGGCAATGACCTGTCAGGGTGCCTGTCAGGTGGTCCTCAAAGCTTTGCTTCAGGAAAGTATGGAAATTTGATAAATGGATTATCGGTCAAATATTTGAGATTAGACAAGTAAAAGTTTAGTCACAGGGAACGTTAGTCAATTCATCAGGATAGGCTTATCAACTTCTTCATTAGAATGGAGAAAGCAATCTGCCATTAACCTAGATGGTGGCGTTGGCAAGCAGAGTCTGAATATTCTAAAGTGACAAGTAGCATATTGATAACAAGCTCACAAGAAAGTGCCTGAAACCGCATCTATGGTGCTCATGTATTCTACCCAGTTCTGTTACACGCCCAGTTCTGTTGACTTTTTAAAAAGATTTCTACCCTTTAAATCTGCATTTCCCTTCTTCCCCATGTTAACCAATGATTGCAGCCCCCTCTCTGCCAGACAAAGCAGAGAACATGGTGAAATGATGTTGAACTTCCCACTGGTGAAAGTGCAAGGGCTCACTCTCTTCCCAAGCCTTCCTGCAAGGTCACCAGCCTAGCCTTCCACGAGTCTCATTCTTCTCCTTTAAGAATTCCATTCTCACCCTATTAGATATCAAGACTGAGTAGAGAGCTCCCATGTGGCTGGGGCTCCTGGGGGCTGAGGAGAGGGAAACAAAGAAGCCACAGCATGGTCTAGTGACTATCCATGTGCATATGTGTGACTTTGCCATGCTCCCCCATGTAACCCTATTCCTCCCCCTCCTACCACACCACAGCTATTTTTAGTATCAAAACCCTGAAGTTTTAAAATAGCCAATCAGATAAGATGTTACCAAATACTGGAGACAGAGAAGTGAAATGGCACAAATGATAGCCTAGTGTACTCAGGGTTTTAGATAATAATCCACAAAGACCAAGTGGCATGGGAAGTCCTTCTGTATATGTGTTGCTTTTATTGATTAATGAATAAATAAGCTGCCTTGACCTGTGATAGAGCAGAATAGAGCTAGGTGGGAAAATTAGACTGGATGCTGGGAGAAAGTAGGCAGAGTCTGAGAAGCTATGTAGCCGCCTGCAGGAGACAGATGGGTTAGAACCTTGCCGGTAGGTCACGAACCTTGTAGTAAAATATAAAGTAATAGAAATGGATTAATTTAAGATGTAAGAGCTTGCTAGGAATATGTTAGAGTTATTGACCAAGCAGTGTTGTAAATAATATAGTTTTTGAGTGATTATTCTGGGTCTGGACAGCCAGGAACTAACAAGAAGCTCTCCCAACAACCAAGAAGTTGCACAACACACTGAGTCCTGGCAGAAAGAGTCATGGTATCATTTCTCTGTGCATGAATCCTGTAATCCTAGAAATTTAAGCGGTGTACATTATCAACAGACAAGACCAGCAGCGTGAAACTGGGAACCTAGGAACAGGCCCACTCACAGACCTAAGTGTTACTATATGTTAGAAGTAGATTCAAAAATCAGTAGTGGAAGAATGTACATTTAAAATTTAAAAGTTTATTTGATGATTTTATGCACACAGGTATTTTGTCTGCAGTATATCTGTGCAGCACATATACACAAGGGCCCACAGAATTCACAAAGGGTATCAGGTCTTCTGGAACTGGAGTGACAGGTGCTTGTGCACCACTATGAGGGTGGTCAGAATAGAATGTGGGTCCTGTGGAGCTACAATCAACACTCTTTATTGCTGAGCCGTCTCTCTGGCCCAGGAATGGACATTTTAAAAATGACTATTGATTTGCAAGGTGATAAAGTCAGATTCTTTAGCATGTATCCCAGATAGAAGTATGTTCCAGATGGTTTGATTACAAATCTGAAGAGGAAACTTTTGAAACAAAATTAACAAATGCATTCACCATCGTGGGATAGAGGATTCAATTATCAGAGAAAACCACAAACCTACAAGGACAATGTTGATACAATTTCTACATTAATATATTTTATATAAAAGTTACTGTGAAATAAATAAATGTCAGATAAACTGGTATTTTTTACATTGAAATAACTTTCAAAATAAAGCTTACACACAGTAAGAAAAAAATAGCAAAAACAACAGCAACAAACCCAAAGACTCATACTTTTCTGGTGGGCAGACATAGCACTACTTTGGAAGTAATTTAAGCAAAGCCTACTGAAAATGAAAAGTGTGTACTTCATAACCCAGAGATTTTTTGTCGAGAAAAGGACCTAAGCATGAAGTCAAGTCCCAAGTGAATGTGTATTGTTTGACATAGGCATGGTCGTGTCTAGGTCTAATGCTTCAGTCTTATGAGACAGGCAAAGCTTTCCTGGGCTTAGGTTCAGAGGGATGGATGTCAAAGTCTTCCTCTGATCCAGATGTGAATGTGGTGAATGCATGCAGGATATTCCCATCACAGCTTACTTCCCCAGGATATTTATGGCCTGACTGTTTTCCCACAGAGACAGTGCCTATCAGAGACCAACTAAACCTTCTTCAGCCCTGTATAATAACCTGGCCTCTACTGGGCAGTGGTGGTACATGCCTTTAATCCCAGCACTTGGGAGGCAGAGGCAGGCAGATGTCTATGAGTTCGAGGCCAGCCTGGTCTACCAGAACTAGTACCAGGACAGGCTCTAAAGCTACGTGGAAACCCTGTCTCAGAAACAAAACAAAAACAAAAAGATAACACGGCCTCTTTGTTTATCTGTATTCAACAACACCCCTTCCTTCTTCAGTTGTAAGCAACAACTCCACCTTCCCTGTCCAACTGTATATAAGAGCATGCTGAGCTTTCTGGGTACTGTAGCTTCTTCATCCAAAAGCCCACACAACTAAATCCCAGCTTTTCTGTGTTTGAATTTTTTTTCATTCCCTGCCACTTCTGTCAGTGAATCCCTGGAGTCATGCAAAGATGTGGCAGACCTAGAAAACCTTGTGCACACGGGTGTACACACACACACATACACACACACACACACACACGAGGAGATGGGCACAATGCTGGTCTTATCAGCTCTCAGAATGTTTAAAAAAATATAAACAGCTCACATGGAGTTGGTCAACAGAGATGACCAAAGTTCCATACAGAAACTCCGATGTACTGACCAGATCTGTGTATACCCACAGGACCGCCAGCTACCAGGAGAGAGGCTGGAAAGAAGTTTCCCTCAAGAATGATCAGGGTGTATGGATATTTTCTTATGACTGTTTCCAAGTTTCTAGACTGAGGTCAGAAATGAGAGTCCTTATTGGCCAATGGTTAGTATAAGTTCTACCTTCACCAATATACTGAAGTACATCTGGGACTTATGGAGACTTCCTGCTAGTCTCCTTCAGTCTCCAAAGCCTGGGACCTTCTGTTCAATCACATGTCTCAATGAAGAGTCAACAGGCAATTGAGACTCATATAGAGTGAATACTTGTGATGACCGAGGCTGTTCTTCCAAGTGTGGTTAGGCACTGGAGCCAGAGAGAGATGATGAAGCTTCATGAATGGGATCTCTGTTCTTAGGAGAATAAACAAAAAGACAGCATTTCTACAGTGCGCAAGGGCACAATGAAAAGCCCCTTATAAATCAAGAAGAGGTCTTTCACCGAACCTGATCCCAGCACCCTGATCATGAAGTTCTAGTCTTGAGAACTGTGAAAAATAAATGTTGCTGTTTATGGAAAAGTATCATCCTGTCCTTACAGGCATCTTCCTAAGAACCAATTTAAAAGAAATGCAGTTATTTTAGATTTCCAGAAAAATTGTACAAATAGTCCAGAGTAGTTGTCACCCGTTGTCACCCAGCTTCCAGGAGCAGCATTCTATACCGGGAACGAAGGTCCCCGAAAAGAAGCACCACCTCCCACGAACCTCCCTCAAGGCTGGGTAGCCCAGCAGAAGTTCAACGATTATGGAAAGTTTGGAATGTTGCAAAGTCTAAAGCCAAGTTCTCTCGAGCATCTTTAACCTCCCAAACGGCTGTTTACTACCCTCCTCTCTATGTAAGCTAATATCTCTGTGAATACTGACTAAGTCCTTTGGAATGTATAAACAGACAGCCCGCTCTATAACCAAAGGGCTAAGAATAGCATCAGATGGTATCTGACGCAGAGGTTTTCTCACTGTGCTCTAACAAACCTGCCTCTTGTTTATACCAATGTACTTGAAAAGTGCCTGGATTCACGGCTTTCTTCATTGTGTTACTGTAAAAATGCCCTCAAACTTCGTCAGTTTTGCTAATAACCAGTCTGATAGTTAATGTTAATTGTTATCCTAAAAAGATTGGGAATGCCGTGGGAGAGGGGCCTCTGGGCATACCTACGGAACAGTACCTTGACTTTGCTCAGTGATGTGGGAAGACCCATCTTAATTGTTTGTGGGAGCATTCCCTGGACAGCAGACCTGGAATGTCGCAGAGAAAACAGACTGAGCATCAGTCTGCATTCACCACCTCTGTTCCTCAGAATGAAGGCTGAGCAACCTCCACATGCAGAGACTGCCTTAGCTTCCTTTCAGGAGCCAAAAGAAGCCCCTCCCTTACTACTTAGCTTCTCTAGGATCAGGAACTGTAGGCTCAATGTCCTTTGTTAATGGCTAGAATCCACTAATGAGTGAGTACATACCATATTCATATTTTTTGGGTCTTGGTTATCTCATTCAGGATAGTGTTTTCTACTTCCACCCATTTGCATGCAAAATTCAAATTTTCATTGTTTTTTTTTACTGCTGAATAGTACTCTAATGTGTAGATATGCCACACTTTCTTCATCCATTCTTCCATTGAGGGACATCTAGGCTGTGTCCAGGTTCTGGCTATTACAAATAATTCTGCTATGAACATAGTTGAACAAATTCTTCTGTAGTATCATTGGGCATCTTTTGGGTATATTCCCAAGAGTAGTATTGCTAGATCCTGAGGTAGGCTGACTCCTAATTTTCTGAGAAACTGTCAGACTGATTTCCAAAGTGGTTGTACAAGTTTGCATTCCCACCAGCAATGGATGAGTGTTCCCTTTACTCCACATCTTCTCCAGCATAAGCTATCATTGGTGTTTTTGATTTTAGCCATTCTGACAGGTGTAAGGTGGTATCTCAAGTTGTTTTGATTTGCATTTCCCTAATAGCTAAGGAAGTTGAACATTTCCTTAAGTATCTTTTGGCCATTTGAAATTCTTTTGTTGAGAATTCTCTGTTTAGTTCAGTACTCCATTTTTTAATTCGGTTATTTAGAATTTTAATGTCTAGTTTCTTGAATTCTTTATATATTTTGGATATCATTCCTTTGTCTGATGTAGGGTTGGTGAAGATCTTTTCCCATTCAGTAGATTGTCTTTTTGTCTTATTGACTGTGTTCTTTGCTTTACAGAAGCTTCTTCTCAGTTTCAGGAGGTCCCATTTATTCATTGTTGCTCTTATTGTCTGTGCTACTGGGGTTCTACTTAGGAAGTGGTCTCCTGTGCCCATGTATTGCAGGCTGCTTCCCACTTTCTCTTCTATCAGGTTCAGTGTGGTTGGATTTATATTGAGGTCTTTAATCCATTTGGACTTCAGTTTTGTGCATGGTGATAGACATGGATCTATTTTCATTCTTTTACAGGTTGACATCCAGTTATGCCAGCACAATTTGTTGAAGATGCTTCTTTTTTTTTTCAAGATAAACAATTCCTTCTGAAAAGGGGAAGCAAACAAGATAGCCTGGCAAAAATTGGGAGCATGGAAGCAAGGGGTAGAGGGAAGGGGAGAGGTGGAGGGAGACGGGAGAAGGGGGAGGGTTGGGGAGAGCTTGGAGGCATGGGATGGTTGAGATGGAGGAAGGACAGATATGGGAGCAGGGAAGGAGATACCTTAATTAAGTGAGCAATTTTGGGGTTGGCAAGAGGCTTGGCTCTGGAGGGGTTCCCAGGAATCCATGGGAATGACCCCAGCTAGAACCCTGGGCAGAGAGGGTGCCTGAACTGGCCTTGTCCCATAGTCAGACTGATGACTATCTTGAATATTACCATAGAACCTTTGTCTGGCGATGGATGGAGACAGAGACAGAGACCCACATTGGAGCACTGGACTGAGCTCCCAAGGTCAAGTTGAAGAGCAGAAGAAGGGAGAATATGAGCAAAGAAGTCAGGACCATAATGGGTTGGTCCACCCACTAAGACAGTGTACATGAGCTAATGGGAGCTCACCAACTCCAACTGGACTTAGAATGAATGATAACGGGATCAAACTGGTCCCTCTGAATGTGGTTAACAGTTGGGGCAGACTGAGGGGCCAATGACAATGGCACTGGGATTTGTCTCTACTGCACGTACTGACTTTTTGGGATCCTATTCTCTTTGGATGTATACCTTGCTCAGCCTGGATGTAGTGGGGAGGGCCTTGGACTTCCCACAGGGCAGGGTGCCTTGCCCTCTCTTAGGACTGGAGGGGAAGAAAGGGAGGGTGTGGGGGAAATGGGAGGGAAGTGGGAGGAGGGGAGGAAGTGGGAATTTTGATTGGTTTTATTTTTAAAGCAATTTTTACAAAGTACAAAAAAAGAGAAGCCCCCTCCCCTCTTGCTTTTGTTGGATCACTTGATCGCAAAGGCAGGAAAAGAAACCAAGGGATCCCATTTATTTTCAGGTCCATACAGCTCTCCTTTCTCCTTAGTGCCACCACCTTCTTGAACACAGGCCATTTTGACTTCTGAGTAATCTCACAGTGAGGCACTGCAGCCTCCATTTAAGCTATTTCTTTTCCTTCCTTTTCAGTCTCCCCTTTTTCTCTTTTCTTTTTCTTATGAAATTCTCTTCCTGCCTCAAGTCTGATCAATTTTAAAAAACATTTATTATTTTTAATTATGATTATAAGTATGTATCTGGTTGGGGGGTGCATTGTTAAGGCAGATGCTGTCAGACTCTAAAAGGACCAAACTTCCAGGCAGTTGTGAGCTGCCCAGTATGGGTTCTGGGAACAGAACTTGGGTCCTCCGGAGGAGAAGGAAGTGCTCTTAGCTGCAGAGCCATCTCTTCAGTCCCATGTTGTTGTTGCTGTGGTTTGTTTGTTTGTTTGTTTTTGTCTTTGGGGGATTGTTTTGTTTGTCTTATTTTCTCAATTTTCTTTTTGGAAGATGTCACTTTTCAACTAGTAAGTGGAACAAATGACAATCCAACCTACACCCACCCCTCAAATGTCCCTGTAGAATCCATCGCCTCAGGCCATGTATATGAGTACACCCTGGCCTGGATCATAGGCAGCTTGAGCCTGGCACTTCAGCCCCATCTTCCACCTCCATTCCTGGTCCAAGAGCCTATCACCTATTACCTTGAGAGCATTATTTTTTGGACTGCGCAGTACTGGCTTGGAAATTTGGACTGTCCCTAAATTAAAAATGTTGTAACTGACTCATTTACCAGAAGGGTAATGATTTTCTCCTCCTTTGAATGGATTTAAGGAGAAGAAGATTCACCACGTTTGTAAGAAGAAAGGATAGTACGGCTATTCATGTCTCCAGATCTGGGGTATGGGCTACAGTTGCTCTCGCCATAGCTTTCTCATAAGTGAACTTAAAAGCAGTGTTCTTGGCACCTATGAGGGTGGGGCCTCCTTTCATGGAAGGGTGATGTAGGTCCATGTGTCCTGGTCTAAGTAACCTTTTCCTTGGATAGACTTCACCTAAGCCTTCTTGCTAAGCTGCATGGCATCTGCCCCAATTTAGTATCATTGGGTTATCAGATAGTCCTGGCCCTCCAGGGCTGCGGGCCATGTGTCTGCATTGCTGGAGTATCCCCAGCACCCAGAAGTGTCTGCTCCAAGGAGTGTCCAATAAACACCGGTTAAAGGGACAAAAGGACTTGTGTGAACAACCTCACAGGTATAAGAACAAAAGGTCAAAAAAGAGAGAAGCAGAATCTTTTCTCCAGATCCAGAGAGGCCTCCCTACGTGACTGTCTACCTTCCAATGGACAAACCCTATTAAAAATGGGAGTGAGGCCATGTTTTTATTAGTCTAATAAAAGAGTCAGGCTGATACTTTTTTTTCTCTCAGTGTGCTCAACAACCCAGAGTGTCAACACTATTTTAGCACCAGGAATTTCCCTGGCAGCCTGTCTATGCTGTACCAGCCAGGAACTCTCCAGTTGCTCTGGGGGAGCCCCCTCACTTATCCATCCCTTTCCAGCTCTCCTTTCCAACTCAATCTCTCTCACCACACTCTTCCGACTCTTCATCAAGTTTGCCCCTAAAGAACCACAGACCCCAGAGAATATTGATATGACAGGTGGAGGGGCAGGATTGCCTAATAGCAGGGAAAAGGTTGCCTTCCTTTGTTTGCCTTTTTTTTTAAGGAACAGAAAGGTAGTTGGCTACGAAAGCACAAACAATACTCGACAGCCTGTGATAGACTTCCTTGCCAATATAAACTCATGTGCTTCACAGGATGTCTTTTCCCTGACATTGATTCAGTACGACAACTTCTTTATTGCCAACCCAAGAAAATCTCTAAGAAATGCCAGTGCCCTGCAGTCGGGGAGGCTAACGCTCAGCCTTGGGGAATTCTTAACAGTACAAGGAAGGTCTGCATTAAGACTTTGGATGGCTATCATAAGTCACTGTGAACTCACAGACTGTCAGTTAAAGGACAGTGAAAGTGGGGGGGTGGAGGGTTAGGGGGTGACCTTTAGCCTAAAGATAAATGAATGAACACAGCCTTGTTTTAGTTTTCTAGTGCTAGGAGTTCTATGCCAACAACACAGGAGAAAAACTAACATTCCAAAGAAAACATCCTTGGCACACAGGCTCAGTCTGTGCCACTGTATTCACACAGGACAGTGAAGTGGAATGAAGATGCTTGGCATCCCAGCTGGCATCGCTGCTGGGCTTGAATGACTGCTCTCTCTCCTTGCTACTCTTGGCATCATTATCATCCTTCCTGCTAGAACTACAGCAGGTCGTTCTCTCTAGTCTACCCTTGAGATCTTAGGGTGGGAGAGTACCTCTTTAGCACACACAAGGCTCTGTACTGGAGTCCTGGCACTATAAAAACATTACCTTTGACCTTCATCTGTTTATTTTTATTTAAGGCTTATTTTATGCATGGGACTGCTTTGCCTGCGTGTATGTCTGTGCACCGCTTATATGCCTGATGGTCGAAAAGGACAGAAGAGGTCACTGGATTCCCTGGAACTGGAGTTACATACATCTGTGAGCCAATATGTGGGTGCTGGGAATCTACAAACGAAGCAGGTGTTCTTAACCACTGAGCCATCTCCCCAGCCTTCTGATGTACCTATTTATTCTGGCCCTTATACTTGTTCTTCACTGGATGGTATCAAATGCTTCTTTAAATCTGACTGAAGAAGTCAGACAGCATCTCCGAGAAGTTTAAGAGAAGCCTAAGCTGTGTGTCTTTCCAGGTGGACGTACTATTTCCCCCACTGTACTGAATGCTTTCCTCAGAGGGAGGAGCCTTAGGGCTCTGATGTTAAAGAAGAGGGCGGTGCTGTAGTTTGGCTGTGACATGTACTTCATAGATCCATTGGTTTGAACATCCGCAGCTGGCAGAGCTGTTTGGGAAGGTTCGGGAATCCTTATGAGGTACAGATTCCCTGAAGAGAGTGAGTCATTGAGGTTGGGGTGGCAAAGGCTGAAGTTTTATAATCTAGCCCTGCTTCTTATTTACTCCTTGGTACCTGAGTGTGGATACCCCCATGCTTTCGCTGCTGCTGCTACGCCTTCTATGTCTTTATGTACTGTACCCCTCTAGAACTGTAAGCCAGAAACTGTCTCCTGTAAGTTGCTTTTGTCCAATTATTTTAACATCAGAACAATGGCACAGAAACTAGGACAGACTACCATGGAGCAAGTGGGAAGAGGAAAGGATGGGGAGGGAAGCTTGCCAAGGACTCCTAGCCGGCTGAATGCCTGCCCCAAGGAAACCATGGCAGGCTTGGGCTGAGAGTTTGCTTTGTGCTGCTCCTGCCTCTGATTTATTGTCACCTGAAGCAACTTCAGTGAGCATATCTCACTCTCCCTGTCCAGAGTCAGATTACTGACAAGGACGTCATTATGCCACAGCTCTCAGTAACACAGGCGACTCAACACAGAAGAGTGACATCTAGTGTCCTGAGCTGTTATCAACTGGACACTCGTACGGTGGAGAAGAGCCAGTCTCCAACAAATGCTTTGCTGTGACACTGGCTGATGTCTCTCATTTCCGTAAATAAAGAGTTTCTCTCAGGCTTTTCATTTAGTGTCAGTCTGGGAGTCAGAAAAACAAAATTTTTGTGTCCATGCGCACGCATGCGTACATATGCATACTTGCTCAGGCATACACACAGAACACACATCCTTTGCTTCCTTTGCTTCCATGTCTGTTCCAGTGTGTGGCAGTACATGACAGAAGGCAGGTCATTTGCATTTTGATGGCAGAAGCTGTAAAGCTGCTGCTGCTGCTGCTGCTGCTGCTGCTGACTGACTGAACACTTCCAATTGGAAGGATTCAGTGGGGCTATGGGAGGACCGAGGGTCCAGGTGGCATCTCACATCTCAAACTGATGGAAAGTCTAGCGGCAGGAATGAACAAGGTCGGCCTTCAGTCCTTTGGAGACAGTTAAACGTCTACAGACATGAGGCAGGATAGAAAGACAGGAAATATTAAAGAGGCTTGAGAAAAGAAACGAGTCCCTCGTTCCTTAGGGTCTGGTTTATGTTTCCTGCTGGCAGAAAGTCAAGAATTTTGACTGACCATTGAAAAGATACCCACACAGTGACCATCCTCCCTTTCTGAGAGATAGCTTAAACAGGAGGGCTGAAACTGTTCATCAATTATGCCTCAGGCCACAATTTATTCCTAAATCCTTGTGTCATTGATTTTAATCCTAGCAACACCTCTTCCTCGCCTGTCAGTTTCTATAATGTAACACAGAAAGCACTTTCTAATCCCATTTACAAAAGAACATTCTAAGGATTAAAGAAATGGGTTATTGAGTTCATGTATTTTCCTTGGTTCTTAAACTGTGCTTTATCTGTGAGCCGCTCATGACTTGTACCCTTTGACCATGGTAACTGCAGAAGGCACATCACACACGCATTTCTACTGTTAAGGATC
>NC_022018.1:13392337-13397203 GCF_000317375.1 Microtus ochrogaster | reverse complement strand
CCCATTACAGATGGTTGTGAGCCACCATGTGGTTGCTGGGAATTGAACTCAGGACCTTTGGAAGAGCAGGCAATGCTCTTAACCTCTGAGCCATCTCTCGAGCCCCCTTAATTAATCTTCTTTACTTTACATTAGTAAGTTCCTGGTGAATTTTTGCATGTAAAATACTTTTCCAAATTTATTCCATGCATTTTTTAGGAAAAGAAGCTGGGGGTATAACTATTTGTAAGCTGTGCATTTTTTTGGGGAGAAAGGAATATTGAGAATATAGCTATTTGTAAATCAATATGTATATAGATATTCAATACTTCCAGAGCCTTCAAATGAGCAGTACTTAGGTTTACTGTGTATACTATACAAAGTTTATTGGATTCAGGACAAAAAAATAGTGTGTATTTAGTACACATATGTGATTCATGTGTCATATGCACTATATACTTATAGATATACACCAATATACTGTAATATTTAGTCAAGGGAAATGATAGATCTTAAAAATCAGAATACCAATAAATAAGGAAAACCTTCCAGACATTACTTCAGATTGGGAGCGTGAGAACGTAAAATGTCAATTTAGGACATTCTGTATGTGCTGGTGTGAGGTGTGACAATCACAGAAGATGTGACAGGTTTGTGCTTGGCTTAAAGGACAGGGATGGCCACCAAGGACAGGATGGAACTGGGCTTTTTAAGGGAGACAATAAGCAAAAATGGATTTAAATTATGTCTGGAAATTTCAACTGAATAGAGAAAAAAAAAATGTCCCCTTGGACCTTATTATCTGCTGGCTTAAGCACATGGAAGAATTAGTGACAATGCCAGGAACTGGGTGACTTAAATAGGCTCAATCAATCAAGACTTTTAGCGATAGATTCTGGTTTTCATGAATCTAGCTAGGAAAAAGCAGAGTTTTAGGTATGCATGTGTGTATCTGTCATTTATTTTACTGTAATTGCTAATACAAATTCACAAACATGAATTGTTCGTTAAAACACTTTTTATTTTTATATTTATTTTCTTAAATTATGTTTTAATATATTATTATCAACATATTTTTCCCACCATGACCCCTAGGTTCTCCTTGCCTCTCTAGACACTCAGTCTCATGTCTCAAAACCAAAAAAACTCCTAAAAAGCTTATTGCATAAGAAAGTTCTTCTACAAGTTCTTTAAGATATAATGATAATCTTTGTAGATAATTTTGTAGAAATAATTCACATAATAGATTATTCCTGAAAATAATATAGTTCAGTAAAATAGTATCTTTTTACAAATAAAGACTATCTTCACAGGCCATTGATAACCATATTCAAATTGTGAATATTTTTGTACTAACAGAGGAAAACTCTCCTTTTCCCCCTTATCAGCCATGTGTTCCTTTGTTTTTCTCTTAACAGTCATGCAGTCCATGGCTTCTCTAACAGGCTTTTTACCTGTATGATGTTCTTCGGGACCACCCATGTATCAAGATGCTGCATGCTTATTCTGTTTTATGAATGTCATATGATTATCCATTCACCAGTTCACGAGCATTTAAGTTGCTACCATTTTTGGTTTCTGTAAAAGAAACTGATGTGAATATTCCTTATGTATGTTTCCATGTGCACAGTGGTTAGCTAGCTAAAACTTAGGTTTTTTTCTTGTATATACACATACATATATGTTATATGTTTACATAATTTAGATTTAGACATTATAGTTTACACATTCTGTGTCAGTGATTCTTCTAGATTTAAAAAAAATTAAATGAACTAAAGTGTACAAACTTTTAAAAATACCTTAAAATGATCAGAGTAATGTTTCTTTTTGTAGTTTTCTATTTGATCATAATCATTTTTTTTCTGAGCCTATAATCAATCTGTTGGAATTATAGGAAAGGGAAATATTTAATACCACTTCCATACATGCTTTCTCTCTTTCCATATTTATAGCACTGCCATATACATTTTAGATCACATGATTAGTCCTATTCTAGGCAAGTTTCTCATTTCTACTCAATGTCATGTACTGAATTAATGACAAATGTCTGTTTCTTTCAACTCTCTGATCATGAGCTCAGTGTACTGGGGCAGTTATTGCCCCTCTGCCATTTATATTTAAGTGAGCCCATGAGAGAGATACTTATTTGCTGATTTAAGCATCACTTTGCTTGTGTGTCTATGGCATTGGTAACAGACCCTGGCCCATACACAAGGTTGTTGTTTTGTAAAAGTGAGCTGGCTCCCATAAGGCTTTGTACTTCTTATATCATCACATTTTCGGTAATGACTAGTTTTAGTAGTGCTATTTTATAATCACTAATTCAGACTTTTAGGTAGACAGACTACATTTATGTAATTGGTTTACCATTTGAATATTTTTGGCTCAAGTGTGTCTAATTTCACACTTACTTGTTGGCCAAAATAATCCAAATGCCAAGATTTATTCACATATATGAAGTCACACACATTCATATGCACAGGAGTGGGCCAAAGAGAAGTACCCATGCAAATGACAAGCCATATCAATGACAAGCTTATACACACACACACATGCACACTAAAATATCAGTTCACTCAACACTTCTCATTTTTCAGACACTCTCTAAAGGTTGATCCTCCCACTGTGCCAGGGACGAGCATAGTCCTTGTCTGAGTCCCTAGCAAGGAATGACTTAAAAGCCTCAACTGTCCATAACTTCTGAGGCTAAGATCGTTGTAGCTTTTTTCCTGTCTTTCTCTCTCTCTCTCTCTCTCTCTCTCTCTCTCTCTCTCTCTCTCTCTCTCCATGCCTGGACTCAGACACCCTTGATTGTATTCTTTCTTTTTCTTAATACTTCACAAGTTTGCTTCAGAATGACTTGTCCAGAAATACTTTTCTGTGTACGAGTGAGGATCATCTCTACACCTGAAGGGAGACCCAAGGGGACTCCTTCAGCAGCACAGCTAACAATGAGCACAGACAGGAATACCTCTGAAGCCAGTGCCAGAAAACTTTAATCTTGACTTTCCACTTAGCAGACATGTGATCTTGAGATGGTCACTTCTAACTCCAATATTCTCACTTTTAAAACTGGTATTCATGGAGACATGAGGTGCTTGATGGAACACCTGGCACATTGTAGCTACTAGGGTTGAGTAAGTGCTGTTTGACTATAAATTTGCCTTGGACCAGGGATAGTCAGCCATCTCCTTGTCATTCCTGGTCCATTCCTGGTTTAAGTACTGAGAAAATACACGTCAGTAATCTTTGGCAGATCTCTGATACCCATAGTTTTCAAATCTCCCAGCTTAAGCATTTTCTGCTCAAAATTGAGCCAGGGCTTTAATCATGTTTTCATGAGCTTCTCTGTGTTGCTCAGGGCCATAAGTCACCCTAGGATCCCAGCAGCACTCAGGCCTGTGGAGACCACAGCACTGATGTGGATGAACTGGGCTATTCTTTCTCCTTCTGAATGGAAACACTTGGGCTGTTTGATATGTGGTATCACTTATCATACCTTCAGTTTGATTCTGTTTTTTAAGCTATTTTTTTCCTTTTTAGTGAACAGTGTTCTGTTCTTAGGAGTGGCCTCCCCTTGCTTAGGGAACATCACTTTCCTTCACCTGGTAAAGGTGACATTGTAGCAAGCTTGTACCTGGACCCTGTATCCATGTTGTGCTCAGGGCTATATAGAGGTTTCCTTGGAGGTCCTCCTCTTCTCACCTTTCTGTATCAATTACTTTTATTTTGTGTTTTTGTGATCATAGTATTGGACACAAATAACTGAAAAGGGAGATGATCCATTTTGGCTCATGGTTTCTGAGGGTTTCAGTCCATCGTGACCAGTAAGGCATAACCAAGGACCTTAGGTCACTGCAGGAGAAATGTGTCTCAGAGGCTCCACACATCACCAGGAGACCTGGAGATAGTGAGATAGGGACCAGGGACTAGACTATAAACTTAAATTTCAGAAGCTTGCCCATGGATCCATTGCCTCCGGCTAGGACTCACCATCTGTGATGGTCAGTCTTGGCCCTCAAATTTAGGAGATCTGGGATGAAGTTAGAGGCATGCCTCTGAGTGAATCTGTGAGTATGTTTCCAAGAAGTCTTAACTGAAGGGAGAAGAGTCACCCAGAATGGCCAGCACCTTCCAGTAATGGCCCAGAAGATCTTTGGGGAAAGCAGTACTGCTTCTTAATTTACCCAGCTTTGCCTTTTGCTGGTATGTTCATATGCATTATTTCCATCACTGAAACTGCTACCCTTTGTTGACAGTAGAACCAAGAGCCTTTGTTTTCCTGGTGTGAATTGAAGATCAGAAACTCCAAGAATCCTCTAGGTCCTAGAGAGGTTCTCAACTTGTAGAGCACAACCCCTTTGGGAGTTGAAGGATCCATTTACAGAGACCACATATCCTGCATATCAGTTATTTACATTACAATTCATAACAGTAGAAACACTACAGAAAGTAAATAGCAATGAAATAATTTTATGTTTGGGGAATAGCAAAAGGGTATTAAAGGGTCATAACATTAGGAAGGTTAAGACCCACTGCTCTAGGACTTCAAGCCAGACTGTGAGTGCGGAATCATGCAGCCTTGTGGACTGAGCAGCTACTGGGTTCTCAGCCTCTCCTGTGTGCAGATAGTCAGTGTGTGCGGAGAGTCAGTGTTGAACTACCCAGCTCATATCAGTAAGACAATCTAAAAATCCCCTTCACAGTAGATGTTCAGTCAATAAGTTCTCTTTTCTATATTCATACATATAGTTGATTGTAGGCGTAAGTCACAAACAATGCCACAGCAGTTTGGAATTATGATTAATAGGGTATTATTTATTTAAAGGGGAAAAAACTTACAGATCACCGTCAGCCCTCTGTACAACCAGGAAGGGAGTCTAGTCG
>NC_022018.1:13341004-13392237 GCF_000317375.1 Microtus ochrogaster | reverse complement strand
CACACACACACACACACACACACAAACACTATGTTTTTGAATCAATGAACATCTCTCAAATATTGCATACTGCTGTTAGAAATGAGCTTTGTGGCATTGGTATTTTGTGTTCTAGTAGTTCTCATGAACATGAAGTTAAAGACTGATTGTCATGAATCTGTGGGATGGGAATTACTCCAGTGATTTTTTTTTTCATGAAAAAGCTACATACTCTACAGCAAGACATTTTTATATGTGAAAACACACTTTCTAGGGTATTTCATGCAGTGTTAGCTTTAACATTTTTTTAACCAAGTTCTTAGGAATTCAATTTTTTTTCCTGGAAAACTTTTATAATCACTGTTGCTAAGATTAAGAAAAAATAATGGTGATGCCTCTGAATTACATTCAGCTCTAATGTAAAGATGGAAAAGAAAATTAAGATGACGATGGAAAATATATTGATTTCCTTAGCTATTTCTTTTCATAGACCATGTCTTCCTGTAACACACATGGGGCATAAGGATTATTTTTCATCTACAAACTAAAGCATTCTTAATTTTTTTCAAACTAAGAAATAGGGTTTGTACAACATAAAGACAATGCTTGTGAATGCGATTTGAGTCAGACACCTAAAAAGACAGAGGAAGCTCTTGGAAATGAAGTATGAAGAATTTTGGTTAATGGTGAAATGCAATTGTGAGATCCTGACTGGTTTTAAATTACTCAAATTCTTCCAACATGGACCCTGATACAAAATGTGCAGTTCTGTGGTAACAGATGGTGCCTTCCATAACAGGACGGAATCACCATGAGCTGTAAAGCTTGGGTGATTGTTAGTTGGAAGTCTTTACATTTTCTTCACTGGATTGTTAAGAAAAGTTCAACCAATTTAGCTTGCTGTTGTTCCCTTTGTAAAACTGGAGGAAAATGGCTGCTCACTCCTCTTTGATTCCAGTCTAGAGACACCAGGTTTTCCATCTTTGACCCCAAGAACTCAATTATGACTTTTATTCAGTTGTCACAAGACCTAACAATGGGTCTTTTGGCTCTTCCCTGCACTGTGACCTTGGTTTTGCAGGTCTTGCAGGATTCTGCTGCCCATCACACCCTCCATGGCTTCAAGGATCCTTCTTGCCATTTTATGAGCTGCCCTCTCTGTGACCTTGAGTGTCTTTGCCCATTGACATCCAGTTATTTTTAATCTTCTAGCCACTGTTCTTTCCACTGTGTACTTTTTCTAATGCACCTTTTCTCAGACTGTTGAGTGATATAGGGAGTTTCAGAAAATCTAAGACAAACAAAACAAATGTTATGATCAATTTCCCCCAGATTTTATGCTTTGTGGATTTTTAACACATTCTTGTCCTTTTGTACATGCTAACATGTTGCATTTAGGTTCATTATTAAGGTTTTCAAGGTTTTTAGGTTCTTTGGTCTGTTCCCATAATATTTGATGTTATCTATCTATTATTATATAGTTTTTTACTTTTTCAAAAGTATTTTCTTGTATTCATCTTTAAGTTTCCCTTTTAATAAAGTTGCCTAGAAAGACAAATTACTTAATGTGATAGGACATAAAATAGCAGAAGCTCTGGTATCCCAGGAATGAATCTTGAGTCAAAACGGTCTTTAGTTACTCTTATCTTTCAAAAACAAGTTATCACATTGACTGAGTTTAATGCTCACTTTTTAAAAAATTCTTATTAAAGGATCCATTCATGATAATCACCCATCCTTTATTATATATAGTCTTTGTGTGCTGTCTGTTATATTCCTGGGAGGACGATAGTTTAGGAAGTGCATATGTGTTTTTCCTTTTAATTTATGATATCATCAAGCCTGAAAAACAAAAAGCAAAAGGACTTGCAGTTTTTCTGAAATGATGTTTTAGATGAATAATTAATAAATGAGGAAACATGCTGGTATTTCAATATTATAAGTAGAGGGTTATTGCCTAAAGGACAAAGCCATTGCACTAAGAATAGGGCATGACTGTCCTTTGAGAAAGCAAATCCTCCGACCATACTCAAGGCTTTATCTAACTATTGACAGTCATGGTCAAAATCCTCGCTTCATTTCCATGGGACCCTTAGCCAGAATTGCTCAATTAAGCACCAATGAATCAGTGTTCCATCAAATAGTGAAGAGAATGTACACACACTCTTTGAATGTCTTGTGTGTGTGTGCATGTGTGTGTATGCATGTACATTCACATGAGAGCCCATGTGTGTGGGTGAATGTATTTGTTTATGTGCATGAGGGCCAGAAGTCACCTTTTAACGACATTCTCAGGGTACTATTCATCTTGCAGTTTTGAGACAGGGTCTCTCACTGGCCTGGAACTTTGTAAGTACTCCAGGCTCACTGGCTAACCAGCCTAGATTCACCTGTATCTGCCTCCCCAGCCCTGAGATTGCAAGCATTTTGCCATACCTAGTTTATTTATATGGGTTGTGGGTATTTAACTCAAGTTCTCATGCTTGGTAAACAAGTACTTTAGCCCACAGATATTACTGTTTTAAGCTGCTTTATTTTGTGAGAGTATATTATTCAGCATAAGTAGACTTGAAATGTGGTCTATGAACTCAGAGTTGTAACATATGCAGGCAAAGATCTGTGATTAAGTTTATATCAGTAGTGATGCATTATTGTGCAATTTAATATAATGTAAACCATGCGAAATCATTGCCTGTTAGGATACTAGATGTAATAGTTACGTGTAAATGAAACTATCTCTGAATCCCAACAATATCATTTTATCTCTGCCTCTAATTTTAGATATCGTTGATCGTGTTATTATCTAGTTTATTAGGTTGAGATTGGGGTCTCAGTATCAGGGTACATTGGAGTTCTGCATGGTATTATATTGGATAGCCAAGATCAAGAGTCATGGTAGTGGCATGTGATTAGATTTTTTTGTGTGTTCATTCCATTTTTTCTTTGTGTCAGTAAGCATACTTTTTTGTCTCTTCATATTATGTTTACCAGAGTGCCTTGACAGGGTCTGAAGCAAATCATTATTACTCACTGATTTTTACCTAGTATACTATATCTTACTTACACAGTCATATCTGAGAAGTTATGAAATATTGACTGTAGTAATTGTGAGATTAGCAATAAGAGAAAGGCCAAAGATTAAGGATTTGTTATGTCATCATTTATTAGACAATTTATCTTATTTAATATGAACTTATATGATGAAAGAAAACAGTGTGTGGGGGGACAAGAAAAGGAAAGAACTAGTAACAAGACACAGGTTTCTTGGTTCTCTGGGAAACACTTGGGGATGACTGCAGATTAAGTGTTCTAAAGTTGTTATTATTCTTGAAACCTATAGTTCATTGTACCAAATTCTATTTCCTACATTATATCTGGGTTCTTGCAGAAATGGCCTGGAGGAAACCAAATAATAATATGCTATAATATTTTGAATGTTTTATAATTAAATTAACTGATGAAAGAAAAAATGCTGTGAGATTTTTAGAATGATTATGCCTATGAGAATCTGGTTCTTTCCCTCCATGCAGTAAATGTGATCATTGTTTTAGAATTCCTGTGTAAACACAGATCACTTCATATTAGTGTTAGAAACATTCTGATAGACACACAATTGTTTTCTCTCTCTCCTGTTTTTCTGCTGATGCTCTGTCTTTTTGTTAGAAATTTAACAATGAGAGGGGTTTAGTGCATGGGAGTAGGAAGGGCTGAAGTGAGGAGGAAACATAGAATTTCCTTTCAGTTGAAAACACATTTTAATAGATGTTATTAACTTAGAAGATTATATTTCACAATAGAAAATGGATGAGAAAGATTAATAAAAACTATCAACAGTAGCTAAAATTATTCCAGCAATGCTCAGGTTTTTCAAAGAAGGTATGATAACTAAAGTTAGGGGTACAAATGGATTCCCCAGAAATAAGTCTTAACAGGAAGTAGATACTAAACTATCCATTTATGGACTGTTATGATTGCAGAAACTTTCCAAAAGATAGTGTTCATTGATTTCCATTGCTTAGTAAAAATACTTAGAAAAATGGGTAATAACTAGATGGCCATTAGTAAATTATGGAGTAAGAAAAATGAAAAATGAAGGGATTGCTAGCTGAGTCCGACACTACAGTCACTGCCTTGCAGTGGAGTGCACCCTTGTCTGTCTTTTTTGCAGGCATTATGAATCACATTAGCAAGCTGCAAGTATGAGGGACATATTTGTCCATAAATCACTAATAAAATTTCTGGAGTTACAACATCTGATTTTCTAGGGTGAATTTTATACCTTTGTTTTTATGAGATTGACCAAAGAGACAGAACAAAATGCATTTAATACGCTCTCAAAGGAGGTAAGATGTCTCTTTATCAGGAAAAGAGGAGTGGAACATCTTGTATCTGTAGCTCAAAGTGCTATCTTATTTTTCTTATTTTTTCGGTTCTTTGAGACAGGGTTTCTCTGTGGTTTTGGAGCCTGTCCTGGAACTAGCTCTTTGTAGACCAGGCTGGCCTCGAACTCACAGAGATCCACCTGCCTCTGCCTCCCGAGTGCTGGGATTAAAAGCGTGCGCCGCTACCGCCCAGCCTCAAAGTGCCATCTTAAATAATAAAAATATGATTGCATGCTCTCTCATCACTCTTGGAAAGAATTGATCCTTCATCAAAATTACATTAAGAAGTTGGCTTGGACCAGGAAATTTAAATAAAGACGTTAATATACTCATTATTCACTTGGTAATATCTCCCACATCGTTGTGTGTGTGAGTGAGTGGGTGAGTGAGTGAATGTGTGTGTGTGTGTGTGTGTGTGTGTGTGTGTGTGTGTGAGAGAGAGAGAGAGAGAGAGAGAGAGAGAGAGAGAGAGACAGAGACAGAGACAGAGAGAGAGACAGAGAGAGGAAAGTGAGACATTACTTGTGCACATGTTCACCTCCTTGCATTAATGTAATTTTCTATCTAATCCTTTAGCACTTTGATTCAAGTTAGATTGGGAGATAGGTTCTATGAAGAATATATTTCTCTAATAACTCACTAAATTGGAGGCAGTATGGATTCAAAATATGACTTCCAAAATACCAGTTTTACAAAAAAAATATCTTTGCAGACATCCTAGATTAAAGTCATTATAATAAAATCTGGAGCCAGTGATAGTTATATGAACCTTTAGATTCTAATCTTTCCAAACGTATCTTAACTAGAAGGGATTTTTATTTTATATCATTGAGATAATGAGAAATAAAATTCTTTCATTATATTTCTGTGACAAATGGAGCTTCTGGTGACAAGTGCTAATGGAAGATCTGTGAACTGTTTCCAGAGTAGCATAGAAAGGAATGATTGTTCCATTCAATTGGAACTGCAATTCTGCCACTACTGACTTTGGTCCGATGGTGCAGCAGCCAGCCATGCTGTTCCTAGGCAGATAGGAGGAAGTGTGAGCCATGTTGCATTCCCCAGTGATGCTGGGAACAAAAGGAAACCTTCCTTCTGTGGTTATGTTCCTGTCATCTGAAATTGTAAATACTGACAACCAATCAAAAGCAAGTTTTTCAGAATAATTTCCAAAGCACATGAAATCAATAAATATTTAGTTGCAAGATATCCTATGAAGGAAATACTTTAACATGAATCATACTAAAGGGTAAATTAGAGTTATTTAAAAAAATATTTTAATTGTTTTAATGATAACCAGAGGTAAAATATTAATTCTCTGGTATTTACAGCTCCCAGAGTGATAGTTTTAATTTAAGCTATGTATCAAAACGAACTAGACGGAAGCGGGGGTTGATAAAAGAGTGTAGCTCTGTTGGTAGACTTCTTGATTCCAAATCCTGAATTAACCAGGCACGGTGGTATTCATCTCTCAACTCAGTACTCAAGATATGCAACCGGGATGACCAGAGACTCAGGGTCATCCTCAGCTGCAGACTGGTTAAGAATCTGTACATGGAGAATTTAGACATTGAGTTGCCTTTAGAAGCCATAGTTACTTTTAAAGAATTGTTTTTTTTCTATTACATCATGGACATCAAGAGGTGAGGGCAACTAGAAGTTATGATCAGGCCTAGAAAGATAGCGAAGAGGCTTTTAGAAGACAGATGATGGTAAAGGGATGTGCTGCAGCAGAGGGCAGAGGGACGGAATACTCTGCCTTATGTGTTTTATTTTCCTACAATCCAAGGAGCTTACATGAGTGAATATGCCAGCTTCCGGACTCTCTATTCTTTGGAACTTTTCAAAATAAATGTATATCCTGAGTCTGAGGCATTTAGAATGCTAGTTGGTGATAGAAGTTTCTCAAAGCTTGGCTGAAGGCTCACAGATTTCAGAGTCTATGTATTGCAGATGGCTAGTGGCAAGGGTAGGATAGAACTGACATGAGCAGTAATGTCATAGAATAGACACTGCCTTGAAAGTTCTGATGTAGGTGGACAAAAACTATGATATGCTAAGCTAAACACACACACACACACACACACACACACACACACACAATAAGAAAATGATTTGGCTCTGTAATGTTATCCACCCATAGTGGCGCCCATGCACACGTGCATGCATGCATGTGTGTTTTATGTTTTCATAGTACCTGCTATGTAGTAGATATTTCAAAACAGAAGCTACAAAACAGTAAGAAAGAGGGTATTAGTAACAAAGAGGGTATGAATCTGTGCTCATTCCTTTGAGAAAACTTGATTTTTCTCAAATGTAGTTGAATTGAATCTTTAAAAAAAAAAACTTAGAATGCTAAAATTCAAAGTGTAGTTTCAGGCCTTGCCTTTCAACAAGGCATTTAAATGTCTTCATTTTCTCATGTTAGAGTCCACAAGCTAATGAGGGGTTTTGTTGGTGTCAAGCAGCTGTGATAGCAGCATGTCTCTTTATTTATTGATGAAAATCTCAGGAGAGAATAGTGCTTGGAATAGAGAAGTAGCTCAGTTGGTGTCTGTCTTAGATGGAGAAAATATGCAAGGGACAAGAAGCTCCTACTTTCCAGTGAGGTCATCTTCAAAAAAAGAAGTCATTCAGGATAAAATGTGAGATCTTTAATATTAAAAAGTGAAGGTTTTATAAGCAGAACTTCAGAACGAATGAATAACAGTATGAGAAGGAGAAATTTACATTACTATAATCTGTTCTACATAGACATCAAAAAGCATTCTTCATTTCAGATAATTTAAAGGATGACTCTGCCTCATAAAAGTTTTGTTCTAGCAACTTCTTTAGAGACTAGCCAATTTTTTTTTCTTTTAAAATGGGAAATTAAGTCTTAAAAGAGCATTTAAAGAAAGAGAGGCTAGCCAGTACTCTGTATGGCTGGATACAAAGAAGAGCTTGTAATAATCTGTGTAATGTGTTTCGAACAGCCATGGTGAGGAGTTTGATTATTCCAAGCATGGAGAAATGTCAAATGCTATACATTGCATGCACATACTGAAATACCACGCTGCGCCTTGCATGTGCAATTAAAAATTTATTTAAAGAAGGCTGAGGATACATTCAGTGTTAAATGATTGTCTATCATGTGCAAGACCCAAAGCAATAAATTTTATATTGTACCCCTTCTATAATTGATATCTTGATTGGCAGGAAAAGATGAGTCTTATGCTCTCTGGTTGCCAGAACATTGTCAAATATATTTCAATTCTTTTTCAGGAGACAAAGTGGAGCACAATGGTATTTAAACCTTTGTGCTTTTCAGAAAACAAAAACTGCATTTCACTTGCAAGAGTCTTTCTTTGAAATCATGTGCACCACACAGTAATATTTCCTAAAAGATAATGTCCTGGGAACCTCTTTGCATGTTACTGTAATAATTCCAAAACATTTAAAAGTAGGACACAATTTTAAATATTTCCATCATCTAGGGGAATAGAGAACTACTTTGTATATATGAAATGTGCATATGCAACTCTGTCTGCATCCCGCTCAATGTTGTCTGTCTCACCTCACATCTACATTGGTCACACTGGTAAGGGTATTTTTATTCTTTTTGCCTTAGGATAGTGAGTGGCTAATAGGAACCATGGAAAATCATTTGACATACATGCTTATAATATTTGAACACATTAAATGGCAATCAAAGGTTGATTTAATACATGCCCTTGCTGTATTACATTTCATAGCATTTACAGGGTTCCTCTGGAGCTCTAATTAAGAGCAGTGTGTCAAGAAGATGAAGCAAGAGCATCCTAACGCATATTTAAGCTGAGGAACTTTGAATGACTTGAATGAACTCAGAGTATGACCATCAGAAGCACAGATATAGTCAGAAAATACCTGTGCAATTAATGCCAAATCATAACAAATGTCTCTATCTAAGACAAAGTGATCACATTTACTATTTGTGTGCATGTATGTATACGTGTGGGATCCTACATGCCATCATTAGTGGGTGGAGGTCTGTTGTAGAAGGTTTCTGCCCACCCTGTCCCTCAATAAACAAATAGAAACTATATTATTTGGAATACTGTTTGGCCAATAGCTTAAGTGTATTTCTGGCTAACTCTTATATCCTAAACTAGTCCATCTCCATTAATCTGTGTACTTCCACATGGCTGTGGCTTACCCAGTAATGTTCCAGCGTCTGTCTCCGGTGGGGCCACATGGATTTTTACTGACTCTGCCTTCTTTTGCCCAGCTTTCAGTTTAGTTTTCTCTGTCTACCTCTCTCTATTCTTGGGCTCTGTACATGCCCAAGACAGTTTCTTTATTAACCAATGGTATTCACAGCATACAGAGGGGAATCCCGTATCAGAGAGCAGAATATAACTTGTGGGAATCGGTTCTTTCCTTCCACCATATAAGTACCGGGAATTGAACTTAGGTTGTTAGGCTTGGTGGCAAGCACCTGTACTGATACTACACTAAAATTTTCAAGGATTAATATTGTTAATTTTTCTAAAAGTTTCAAGTATTAGTAATATATTTCCTATAAAAATGTTTGCCTGGGCACAGTTAGCGGTTTTCAATATCCCAGGTCATATGAGATTAGAACAGTTACGCAGCCAAGTGGATGAGGCAGACAGAGAAGAATAAGAATTAAAGGTAATGATGATGGAGGAAGCTACTGTTGTGAGACCTCTTCTGGTGTAAAGAACTTAGAGATACTTCAAATAGGCTTTTACCTCTCACTATCCAAAAAAGACCACATCTATTGATGGAGGTGGTGATGTTTTGAAAGTAAACAATAAATAGCCCAATAACCTATCATAAAGCAACAGATATTAAAATTAAAAAAACACAAACAACTGCTAAATTTTGTCACTTTTTTCATTTATGTTTTATCTCTGCATATATGTGTATACATGTGCGAGTGTATACCACATGTATGTGGGTACCTGTACCCAGAAGTAGGGCTTCGATCCATTGAAGCTAGAGTTATATACGGTCTTGAACAGTCTAATGTGGGGCCTAGGAGGTGAACATAGCTCCTTTGGAAGAGGAACAAAGGCACACTTATCAGGAGACTGCCTTTTTGACTCTGCTATTTGTAATATTATAAACAGCTAAAAATCCTACATAGTGCAATAGGAAAGCAGGGACCAACTGATTACATAAAGTCCTTTAAGACTGTGTCTGTGAATGTGAGGTTTTGAGCTCTGATCCCTGCCATGATATAAGGAGTCTATCAGGAGTGTACTTGGTATTCATTTTATATCCCCTTTTTATGTATAACAATACAAAATATGAATGATTCCAGTAATCTTCTAGGCAATATTCGACTCTGGATATATTTAAGGGTTGAGCTGGCCAGGTGAAAGCCTTCCATGATCATTCAGTAACACTAGATGGGCACAGAAACCACTCATCTGCAGATTAATTAATTTGATTACACTTCTGTTCCTCAAAGATGGTCTCTGATTGATCCTACAGTGCAGGTGTATACCTTTCACACCATCACATAAAGCTCCTTTTAGTAAGTGTACACACATTTAAAGTTACCGTTTGTGTTAAACAAAATAGAACAAAACAATAGCTTCTATAAATCTTTCCAAACCGGGCCAGTCCATGGACGGTCATCAACAAATGAAGTTCTGATTCATTTTTAATTCTTAAGATGTCCTATAAATATCTTTACATGTAAGTCATAACATTAAGTTTCAGATGAGTTAAACACAATAGAGATAATTTAGTAACTTATCCAGTGTTATCGAGCAGCAATGAGATCCATCCTTGCTCCTCTGATGTCTGAGGAGCCTCTTCACAAAGAAGTGCCCTATTGTTAGAATACTCTTCACAGATGAATTGTGTTTCTGGTATTAGGGAGAAGTAAGAGAATGAGAAATGAAAAAGTCAGACAATTCTTAAAGTTTACAAAGTGATGTGTAGGTGCAGTATGGCATAAGAGAAGTAGACATCATTGTTATGTGTTTTTACAGTAAGCCTCTAGGGGTACTCATAATCTAGTGAAGAGGGTTAAGACTCCAAAGAGCTCTATACATAACTGAAGGTTTATATTCACTTCTGGAAAAGCAGTGAAGTCCAAAAACTATCTAGATAAGCTGTGTATCATCAGTGTAGGGACAGATGTTTGCAAGCCTGGGAACACTGGGCACAGCTGAGCGATTATTACTCCTATAGACGTCCACATTCTGGCTTTGAGAGCCCTTTTGTTAGCTCTCCAGTTCACTCCTAGGTTTAGAGTGTTTTCCCTTTCAAGATAAACTGTCCCTGTTTCTAAAATGAAAATAAAATGTTCATACTGTGAGTGGGGAGCTGGTGGGGGAGAAGGCTAGGAGAAGTGGAGAGACGGGAACTGTGTTTGGGATGTATTGTTTGAGAGAAGAATCTATTTTCAAAAATAAAAGAAGTATATTCTGTGATAAATGTATAAGAACCATTCAACCAGACTAATCCAGTGCAAGATACAGTTTTCTTCTCCACCAGTGTATGATCTATAGTAGACTAGGTTGACTGGGTACTGCATGTTATAACTCAGTGTAATCATTAAGTTAAAAGGAATTATATCGGTCATAAGTAGATGCAGTGGTACATTCTTACAGTCCCAACACTCAGCTGATTGAAGCTGGAAGACCTTGGACTTAATGCCAGGTTGGACTATGTAGCAAGAGCATGTCTTTAAAAAAAAGCACAAAAGAAAGCAAGAGTTAAACAAAATAGAAAATGCGCTTACTAGATTACCTAGGACCCATTATCAATTCTGTTATTGGTTTTACAATTATCAATAATGTAGTACCTTCTTTGCTTTATAGATGTGGTAGATGCAACTAGTTTCCATGATACAACTTGTTTTGTTTTATTTTTGTCAAATTTAGAAGGGAATGTGTCCTTGAAACATACTTGTGGTCACAGAATGATAATGGTTGTGAAATATTAAGAGAAAATAATTACACCAGTAATTGACCCTATTATTTTATGAGTACCTAATTTTAGTTGAAAGATTCTTTAATGAATATTTTTGAACACAAATACTAGTGCTTAATATGTGAAAGTTAAGTTTTAATTCAAAAGAAAATTAAGAATTATTGCCAACATAATTTCCAAGCTTTACTTAGAGCAGTAACAGCAGGGAAACTGATCTAACAGTCTTCATATGTTGCCAGTACAAACGGGAGAGGATTGGGTTGGGAATTATAGGCCTGCCCAGAGTCGACCTAATGGCAAGAACTATGTTAGTAATCTAAAAACACGGTTTATAAAATTTCCTAAAAGTTATACTAAAACAAGAGAGCAGAAAAATAATTAAGATGAGCACAGTGGCTTTGCTGACCTTAGAGAAAAAAGTGATTAAGTAATGCAACAGAGATAACACGCTTGTGCTTGTAGTCTCCACTTGCTCTCTAAACACCGAATTTGATACCTTTGCAGGAGCTGAGACCTTGAAGCCTTTTGTAATAGTTGCCTTTGATGTAAAGCATTTCTTTTTAAAATTTGTGGTGATATTTCCTGCTCTTGGCTTGTGTGGCTACTGAAAGAGTTTCAAAGTCAAGCTACTTTTAAAAAAATGAATAAGATAAATATGGTAGGAAATCAAAACAAGAACAATGATTAAGAAAAGAGGAATAACAGTACTGTATAAGAATACTGACCTGGCCTGAAAGAAAAATAATGTTCTTCTGTATAAAACAATCTTGAAAATCAGAGATGGCTAGTAAAGTACCTTAAGAAAATATGATAAATAATTGGCCAGAAAGTCAATTATGACATTTTGCTCTTTGTTAGACTGTAAGTATATAATCTTCCAGTTTTTATGTGTATGTAATTTTATATGTTATTTTACAAAAGCAAAATTTTATTGTGAAATTTCTCTTGTAAATATGTTTGTCAACTACTGCTAAATAACTTTGGAATCTATTCCTGTGTCATTACATTCTTCAATTTTATTGTTTGTCTAAATTACTACATAATAGTCATTTGGCTGCTCATTAATTTGTTTGAGCAAATTATTTTCTGAATGTGCCTGAAAAACTTGTATAATCACAGCAAAGCTATTTTTCTGTCTGTAACATTTCAACCTTCAAAGAAAATATCAAAATAACTACAGAGGAACTAAATATTTTCTATAATATTTCGTATTATCTTGAATAACCTAACCTAATCTGACATGTGGATAAATTGAATAATGGAGAAAAGAGGGAAATAGTGATAAAGCCTTCTGGTCTACATGTTTCTAACTAAAAAGTAAGCAGCTCCATAGGAAGCATTACAGTTCATAAGTCAGAAATTATTCATTTTTTAGATAAAATACTCAAATGCTATAAAAAGATCTGTGTATTTCAGAATATCTTTATGTAGCACACAGACAATTAATTGGTTCAGTGTACTTTCAGATACTGCATTTTAGTAAATGTTTTTATTTTGTAGTAATGTGTGTTTGAAAAAAGAAGCTAGCATTTTTTTTTCTAAATGTTATGCCATAATCAAGTCAAGCTGTGCAATGATATGTAACAATAACAGGAGTGACTATTGATGGCTGCACTAACAGAGATGCAGCTCATGAGAAATTGAGTGAAAAAACTCAGCTCATGTGAAGCCGTGTAAATCTGACTCCATTTAAAAGACATTCTTGAAATACAGAATCATAGAAAAAAGGAAAATTGGCTCAGTATTAGTTATGAGAGAAAACAAGAGTTGATCTGGAGTAGTTGAGGTGGCCAGATCCAGCCCTAGAGTGATGTGGTCAGTTCAGTGTCACTTGATTTGTCCCATATAGTTACATAGGAACACAGGAAATACACACACACACACACACACACACACACACACACACACAATGGATGTGTGTAAAACCATCCAAATACAATGAGCCTTCAATCAAAGTCAGTTGTCTTTCTCATTTCAATGTTTTTTTAATGCTGCTATGTAGGGTGTTTTCCATTTTAACAAGCTGAGTGAAAGGCACTCAGAACTTTCTGGCACATTTTTACATTTCATATTTCAAAATAAAACTTGAGTTAAAATGGAAGGAATGAATAAACCTGAAAATATTATACTTCAACGTTAGAGTTAAGTCAATAGAAAACAATGTTCTGCCATTTTTGTTTGAAATGCACTGTGTTTCAACCAACAAGATTTCAGTTACCACTTGAGAGTTCCTGTCAATCTATCTTAAAGAACTTTTTAATAAGAATTATCTATGTCCTTCAAATTTAAATGCCACATATGTTGCAGAAAATTATTTTTGAAATAACAGCATATACATTTAGAAAGTTTTGTATGAACTCAAGAAAGACATACAAAATATTGCTGTTCATTTTTAACTTGTTCATGAATTATAACACAGTTCCCTTCAAGCAAATCAAAAGGTATGGAAGTTGTTTAAATTCAGTTTGACTTTCTTGTAAGAGAAATGGTATTTAATTACAAAACTTCTTGTGAACATTGGAAATAACAATACCTTCCAATGTTCACAATTTTAATTTCCTCAGGCATTTCGTAGTCCTGGAAAGAATAGAATTGGTAGACTCCATTGTCTCCATTTTTTGATATTGAGTAACCCAAATAAAATGCCCTATTTTTAGATCAATGGCCTTAGATTAGGGCTTTCTTTTGGTTGTCACATTAACATTTTTCTACGAATCTATTACTGTCTCATTAATGTTTTTACATTTCTTTTCTTGTGTGTGTGTTTAAATACAAATATCAGTCAACACTTTTTATTGAACTCCCATGTATCAAAAATATAGCATGAAGTAGACCAGGCTCAAACAGAGCCAAATTCATGAATACAATCTCCTGCTTTCTACTTTGTGGAGTCTGAGAAATTTCCGTCCCCATTAAAACCCATATATGTGTGTATGTGTGTTTCCTCATAATGAAAAGAAACATGAGTATACCAACGCTTTGTGATGTTCTAATATTCTGTCAAATCTGCATTTGCTTCTGCAGTGCTGAGCTATTACTCACTTGTAGTCTTCAGATGGCTCCTTCTAGAAGGCTTCTTTAACTGCTCATTTGTCACTATGCTATGCAAACTTGTTTGACTACATCTTTAAATATAAAGTTATACTCTCTAAGAAATACTTTTATTTCAATTTTATTTTACCAGTAAGAAAAGCTAGCTGCATACTGGATGTCAAGTGCATACTAGAATGTTCTGTCAATTTTGTGAAGGATTTGAAAACCTCCATTAATCTTTAGATGAAAGAAAAGTTTTTCAAAGAGACTATGACAATTTTCTTCAAATGCTACCTTGGTGTGGCCGGACTTTTGTGCTTTGTCTTTTTTTGTGCTTTTGTGCTTTTGTTCCCAGTGTGTGCACATGGTGAAGATAACATGATAAAACTCCTCTTCAAGGGCTGGAGAGATGGCTCAGTGGTTAAGAGCATTGCTGCTCTTCCAAAGGTCCTGATTTCAATTCCCAGCAACCACATGGTGGCTCACAACCATCTGTAATGAGGTCTGGTGCCCTCTTCTGGCCTGCAGCCATACACAAGTGGCAGAATATTGTATACATAATAAATAAATATTTTAAAAAACCTCTTCCTCAAGATATATATGACCCCTGACTTTCAGAATGATGTTTAAATCAGACCCCATCAGTGATTTTATGACTTATAGCCCACAGTTTTATATCTTTTAGATCTATTTATTTCCAGGATTAGTTTATAAACACTCATTATCAAATGTTGATAGATGTCAGATACCATATTGGACTTGGCTTTATAAAGAAAGTATTTGTTTAAAAAATTATGGATATAAAAATTACAATAATTGCACAAGAAATAAATTTTAAGTGTATTTGAAATAAACTGTATTGCACGAATATTTAGTTGACCCATTTTTAAATTTTCCAAGGATCTTGCTTCTTGATAGACAATTTATGTTATATAACATGTATCCTTGCTGAGAGCATTTCAAATACTATGTACCTGAAGCTCTGATTATATCTTTTCAGTCTTTGAGAAGGCATGCATGATGGATAAAGAAGAAAATATTTTGAATTTGTTACTGTAAAGATAACAACTAGTGAGTCCCAATCAAGTAATAGCTTCTCAGTATTGAAGCTGTTTGAGAAGTGTAAAGAATTACAGGTTAAAGGATAATAATCTCATCTGCCATGGCTGGTAACACAAAGTGTTCCTCTCTGCGGCCCTGGACCAGCATGGGCAGAGGACCACAATGAGGAAGGTTCTAAATAAACACAAGCCATTTTATTTGGAACCCTGAACACATTTTCTTCAAGTATATTTTTTACATATACTGCAGCATTGGATTGTTTGAGGAATTTCCCAGTATTTGGGAGTTCCTTTTGTAATGCCGAGATGAAACTCAAACTTATTCACCAAGGTACTAGCAAAGTAAAATTATCTTGCAATTTATGAGAAGCATAAAGGTAATACTTTAAAAACTAATGTTATGTTTTCATGCTATGTTTTTAATGCTCTGACCACATGAACTTTATTTTGCTTAACTGATTCAGGTCGTTTCACCACTCATAAAATTAAAAAGTAGTATTTTATTACAAAGTAAATTATTTAAATATATTTTACCTATTGCCATAGTTCTAGCTTGTAGATTTATAAATTAATATTTAATTGCTATGTTTGCACGTCTATTTTAATATTTGAAACTCCAAAGAACTATTGAAGTGATTGGCAGTATAGCAGGGTAATCAATATAATAAAAAAAAAAAAACCTCATGGATAATGGATCCCACCAAAGTTCTTCTGGAGAAGAAAAGACTGGAATGAAGATTTTTTTAAAGCAATGTAATTCAAAGTTTAAGAGTGAGCATTTTTGTAAAATAGTAAATATATATTAATAATAGTATAAAAATTGAGACATTATAATAGCTCAGACTTTTCGTATCATAACATTAGAGAGCATGTTTATGCCCAGCAAACAGCATCATCTAACATCATTCAGTGTCAGACTTTATACCATAGTTGAAGGAGGTTGAAGCTGTTCATATGGTAGCCCATTGTTCATTAGGATTTTATAGTCCTCCAAACCCTCAACTATGTCCATGTTTTGTGTATACATAAGAAAACTGATTTTGAAAAAAAAAACACAAACAGGGTACACTTGCTTTTATGCATCTTAAGTTGGAGGTTTTCACATCTTCATTCATATTACTTATGAGGAAGAGGTCCCAGTTAAGAAGTAATATGGAATTACTACCCAATGTGACTGCAAAGATGAAAACTTCATGAGTCTGTGAAGCCAATTTTCATGCTACAGTGACATGTAAACACCAGATGCTTCTATCCAACATTCAAGATATGCAGTAGACATTTAATCATAGCAATTCAACTCTAGAAACAGAATCCAAGAGCAGTAAGTCTGGAGCCCTGGCTATAAACTCTGATCTAAACTTTTACTCCCAGGAAGAGAAGTTGCTACTTAATTTGCATAGCATGAAATTGTGAATGGAACAGGTCAGATGTGCTTAATTCACAGATATATTTGAACCCTGAATTCTAAGAATTTTTTTAGATATATCAGTTTGATGAGTACACTGTCCAGTGAGACCACACTATCCTTGTGTCCCCACCATTTTCCCACGCCCTTTGAGCAGACCTGAAACCTTGCATACTTTTGCCCTTTCCAAGGTAAGCAACATCTGGGCAAGACTGGAATAAATAATAGGTGGGGTGTCACTTAAAAAAGTGAACAAATCCACATAGAATCATAGGGTGTCGTTCAAGGATTTCTAACTGAGAGGCCTTGGACATTTTTCAAAATATTATTTTAAATTTGCATGTAATTACAATGTTTTCTTTTTCCTTTACTCTCTCTAACACCTTCCATGTTACCTCTTCCTTTTCTTCCTCTCAAATTCATGATCTCTTTCATTTTAATTGGTATTGTTACACACACACACACACACACACAGACACACACACCATATAAATATATAAATACAACTGGCTGAGTCCCTTTAGTGTTGTTTGAATGTATGTTATTTAGGGGCTGACTACTTGGTATTGGATAAGTAATTAAGGTGTTTATCTCTGGGGAAGAATAAACCTCCCATCCTTAGCATTACTTAGTTGCTTGTTATTACTAGACAAATGTAGGGCGAGGCCTTCACGAATCCTCCATTCATTTAATTTGTCTGTGGGGGCTGTCCTTGTTCAGGTCTTGTTTGGGCCATATTGGTGAGGTATCATGGGTGAAGATCCATTATGCGTTTGTTTGTTTTATTGTAAAATGGATAGTATGTGTGTGCCTATACAGGGGGTCTTTAGCAGAATTGGATGAGTTCATACTGAAAGACTGCTCCACTATCATCAGGCATGTTGTAAGAAGTGTATCAACATTTGTTACATTAACAAAAGAGAGACAATACTGCATGAGAAGAGGTTTCAAAGTCCGAGAGTTTGAAAATCTTTCATGGTTTAAAGGAAAATCATTATCATGTGCCTTCTTTAAATTTCTTCCTAGAGATTTATTTTCAGAGGTCACTTTATTGGAATGGATACATTTTAGCTAGATAACCAGATTGTTGTATTTTCCTAATCCCTAATCATCTGTCTTTTATTTTCAATGGGACAAGTATTTTTGCTGTAAATATTTTAACATGTTAAATGAATACTTGAAGTAAATTGATGTTAGATGAGAGTTCTTTTCAGTGATGGAGAGACAGTGACACTCAACAAAATGTACACACTTGGTTCTTATTCTCGACCTGAAAGTGACTGCTTCTCTTACCCAAGAGAGTTAAAATTATTATTTTCAAAGTGACAAATCTCCATTTAATATTATTTGTTATACTTTTGCTTGTAAATACCTTTAATTTAAGAAAGTGTTGAGGTAATTGGTAGATGTGAAATTACTTCATGTTTTTAATATTCATTTGTGATTAAAGTAAGGAGTATATGTAGAATATTAATGAATGTGCATTGGAAAATAATTACTACTTAC
This sequence comes from Microtus ochrogaster, assembly GCF_000317375.1. Classification (NCBI taxonomy): domain Eukaryota; kingdom Metazoa; phylum Chordata; class Mammalia; order Rodentia; family Cricetidae; genus Microtus; species Microtus ochrogaster. The sequence goes on along the minus strand of NC_022018.1, from coordinate 13,373,935 downwards.
AGAAACTACCTGTCCAATTTTAGTTAAGGATTCATTTTTCAAGCCCTCGTTATAAGATGTTATACATAGAAACAAATTCTATGTAAGTGCTGACACAAACTTAATTACATCAATGCAAGTGTGCCTGCTGTGATTTCATACAAAGGGGTTTTTTGTTCACACACCAGAGCTTGTGCCTGACTGTGGCTTCCTACCTGAACAGTACTGATGAAAATAGGCTGAAAAGGTCCATAAATTCAAACCCTCATACAGTATAAATCTTTCACCTCAATCCCTACCGAACATTGCTGCTCAGTCCTGACACAGCTGACATGAACAACAAATGATTCTTCATGGTGGAGTAGGTCCTGATTACCAGAGAGTGTGTTCCTGTACCCCTGACCTCCACACACCAAATGCCAATGGTGTCTAGTTGAAATACACATTTTTTTTTAAAGATGCTGCCAAATGATTCTTCAAAGATCAGAATACCACCAGTTTAAAAATATAGCTTAAAAACAACGGAGGAATAAACACAATAGAATTATATACTTTCTCATGCTTACTTTATCAAAATTCAGTTAAGCAAAAAAAATCACTTCTGAATGTTTTCCAAGAAATAAAAATAGATTATGCTTTGCTAAAAATAGTAACTACATCCCCCAAAGCTGCTATGTTCAGAAACAGCTGTCTCTTTGGTGAAGAAGATTTCAGGTTTTGCTGATTTTTATTGCAGTTGACGGTAGCAAATTGACAGCTGCTAGATATGAGCACCATAGTATCCTCAACTTTCAAAATTAACTTCCAAAGAGGATTTGCCAATTTTCATTCCATTGTACCATTTAAAACACAGATGCTTCTGACAAATTTCAGTGTTGCCCTAAGAGAATATATATACACAATAGATTTGCCCTCTTCCCCTCTCTCCCAATTCACATCTAAAATCACACTTGAGGACTCTCTAGCTCCGGGCACCTTCTGAAATTGCTGTGAACAGACATCATGGCATATTTGTAATGACATGAGTTCTTAATGCTGGCACTGAATTGTAAATTGGACTTAGTAATTTCCTCCCTATGGTCTATGTGTTGTTAGAACCACATTTCAATATCTCTTGATGTAAAAAGTTTATAATAAGATCATTTAGATGTCTTATCACCTAAAACTCTCAGATGCACCCTGGTTAATAGATTTCTCTTACTGATTTATACTCCATTCTGAACAATGTGGTATTAGTGTCTTCTCACATCTACTCCCAAAGCCTCTGAGTAATTTTGAACAGTTGAATCTTGAAGTTTTTACTAAGAAGAAGTTCCTTCTTATACCTGTTGGTCCTGTACCCCATGACAATGACTTTTACAGCGTCACTCTGTGATCGTGCTCATGGTTGCAGATGCATGCATGCTAGCGATACTCAGCCAGAAGGAGAGATGGGCAGGCTTTAAGATGATGGGGCCTCTTACAGACAAAACCACAGATTCAAGAGCAAAGTGTGACCAATGAGGAAAGATTCCGGTAAATCAATTCAGATTTAGACACCCCTGATTGAGTAAACAAAAAACAAAACAAAACAAAACAAAACAAAAAACAAAAACTCCCAGGCTCTAAAGAACAATGGTTGAACTATGGCACTGTTTGGTACATGGAAGGGAAAATGAGAGAGATGTGCTAGACAAAAAGCATAACAGAATAAATGAATACTGACAAATCAGATAGTATGCATGTGTGGATACGTCACAGTGAAGCATTATTTTGCAAAATTAGTAGTATTAGTAAGAAAATATAATAATTTTGATATGATTTTATTAATCCTTTCACTGGGTAAAAAAATAACCAATTAATACAAACTTGTTTCCTGGCCACTCAGACCCAAATAATAACACAGAAACTATATTAATTACAACACTGTTTGGCCAATAGCTTAGTCTTCTTATTAACTATTATTTCTTAAGTTATTCATTTTTTATTATTTTATATTTTACCATGAGGCTTGTGGTTTACTGGAAGGTTCTGGCACGTCTGTCTCTTTCAGCAGCTACTGGAGTCTCTCTGCCTCCACCTACTCTCTTTCTAGATCTCTTCCAGCCTGGCTATATTCTGCTGAGCCATTGACCCAAACAGTTTCTTTATTAACCAATGGCAATAAAACATATTCACAGCATACAGAGGGAAATCCCACACCTTCTCTGCTTTTCTGTCTAAATAAAAAGGAAGAATTTAACTTTAAATTTTTAATTTTAATTTAATTAATTTAAAATTTTTAAACTGCATATTTGCATACAAAACAGATATCAAGCAAGAATTAGAGTTACAATATTTATATCTATTTTATCTTTTATGATAACTAAGGAAAATGATAATTATAACTATCTATTCTTCAACTGCTTGAAAAACCCCAGAAGGATATAATATTATTTAAGTTAACAGGAAGTGCATTGTAAGCAACTTCCAATTCTCTAGCAAGACTCTGACAGAGACATCTTGCTGCCTTGACAGTCACTCAGAGTTCCTCTGTACCATTGGCGGCATCCATCTTCAGCCTACAGGTCCATAGTATCAAAGACAGTTCTGCCTATATGGGCAGTTTGTCAGTCACTTTTTTGTATATCCTGCATTGTGTTTCCCAAAGAATTTCTAATTAGGACATAATGTCAGCAATTGAGGTAGGGGCATTTTCTTTCCCAGTGGCTTACTTTTGCCACAAAGGAAGTTAGCTCCATATGGAGTTTCTTTGATGCCCATTACCTTGTCTGAAGTAGATTGGTGCTACAGGAGCATACATGTCCCATTATCATAAAAAGAAGAACCTGGGTTATTAAAGCATCTTAATTGCCATATTTTGTAGATCTCTGAAGTGTTTTAAGATGACCTATTTATCTAAGTTATATCTTTACTTGACCTTGAAAACATACCTAATGTGAATAACTTTTTACTATTAACCTATATTTTATATTATATGTTGACAAGTATAATTTTCAACAGTTTCCTAAACAGTTGACATAAATAATTTTCAAGGACTAGAGATTTGTATTATATTGTTAAATGAGCTGTATAGGTACAATACCTTGAACAATATTAGAAATGTATGTACGTTATGTGTCAACAAAATTAATCTCAAATATGCATCAGAATACAAAATTTGTATACAATATACAAAAGTAAAACCAATGTAAAACATTTAAAATTAATAGTTGTTTTTAAAAGTAGATTCAATAATCTACCTTTCTATCTTAGCATATTTATATTCTTTTTTTTTCTTTTCCTTTCTTTTTTTTATAATGGAGATCCCTCAACCTATAAAATTTTCATCCTACCCCCAACCCTATACCAATTAAAATCAACCCCTAATTGATGTCCCTAACCCTGAAGACAAACTTTGTTGGGAGAGGGGAGCATTGTCTTCTAGGATTACTTCCAGCTGTCATAGGGGGTGATGCTCTTTCTATAGGATCCTGAAAATCTAAAATGATGGTTAAGTTTCATGAATACTATCTGGTATAATTGCAACTAGTATCTCAGTAGTCAATAGGGTTTTTCTAAAGCTTTTATTTGAAGTTTTGGCCATAATTTTTGTAAGACGGTGCACCATTTTAGCTGACCAAGTTGGAATCATTTTGAGCAGCTGGTACCCCAAACTGATATTAAAGTATCACTATCAGTATCATAATGTCATAACAGCCAGGTGTAGTCATTTTTGTGGGGACCCATCTTCTTCCTGGAAACTTCAAAGATTACTGTAGGAAAATATATTGTTCATTGTGGAAAACTTAAACATTATTTATATATACATATATTAAACAAAACGCACAACAGAGACAAAAATATTTATGAGAAAATGTAAAATCTTTCTGAAATTCTTTCTTCTTTCTTTCCCATAAGATGATGTAGATTCTGTAGGCAGAGGCAGCTTGTTCATTTTTCGGCTGCCCAGACCTGAATAATAGCACAGAAACTATATAACTATATAACTGCTTGGCCAATAGATTAGACTTCTTATTAACTAACTCAAATCTTAAATTAACCTATTCCTATTATTTTATATTTTACAGTGAGGCAGCTACATGACGTCTCTTTGACCCTGTCTACTTTCTCTATATATCTTTTCCAACCTAAGTTTAATCTGCTAAGCCATTGGCTCAAACAGGTTTTTTTTATTAACTAATGGTAATAAAAGATATTCACAGCATACAGAGGGGAATTCCACATCACAAGGGGATTGTCTTCATCTGCACACGCTACTATACTTACTGGAGCTTTTAATTGCGGAGACTGAAGTTGAGGTCAGGACATTGTGATCTGCTGTATGAAGTGCAGGATCTGTCTTTAGAAGGACACTATGAATCCTGCATGTTCAGAAGTCACAAATGCTGTTCTTTGCATGGCAGAAGGCAGAAGATTGTCAACCTCCAGTCACAAGCGTGGTTTATAAGGCTTATATCAGCCTTAAGAAGAGTCCTGGTGACCTAACACCTTCTATTATGCTCACCTCTAAACACTGTTGAATTGGAGATAAGTTCCTAATATAAATCAGTCATGACTTGGTGGTTCCCCATGTTTATGGGTGAAGAACCTAGGTGTTAAGAGTTCTGCTCCAAGTACTATCACAAGAATTGACAGTGTCATGAAAAGTGAAAGTTGAACTTTAAAAATTAATGCTGGAAAAAATAAGTAGCTGTTTACCCACATATCTTGGGATATAGTTCACATTTATAGAATTATAGAATAGAAATGTTTTCTGGTTATTTGTGGTCAGAATGGCAAAGGGGAAGGGACAGGGTGGTCACAGTTTGGATATGCCTGGATGTCTGCTTCCAGGTTAGTATCTCCCGCCCCCAAGCAACAGATACTTAAGTATCATTCCCCACATTCAATTGGTCCCTTAAGGGTTCTCAAGGAAGTTGTAAAAGTATTTCAATATCAACTGTGAAAACTAGGCAACAGTCACTTAGGCATAATAATCTATTTATAGTTTAGGGATTGTTATTGGGACCAATAACTGGGAGTCTGTAATAATGTGCTATTTCATAAGCTTTCCTGTGTTCACAAAAGCTTCTATTCTCTTGATTGATACCTTTGTGTATATTATTATAGATAAAATCAATATCACTTTAAGCAAAGAATCACTAGCCTTAAAGGAAGGAAGTGAAGAAAGATCTCATAAGTTCAGTGGGTATAACTTACTTATTTGCACGTGACAGTCATAAAATCACATTTGTGATGAAAAAACTCATCTCAGGACATACATGAAATAAAATAAAATAAAATAAAACAGGTTATTAAAGTTAACAGGACAAAAGTAGTAACTATGCACATGATCTGCCCGTGCAGTACTCAAATCAGTCTGAATATGTTTAGTATTAGGTAGTAACTCCTAAAGACGTTTTTAATAGCAATTAGAAATATTTTGAATAACATATAAATAGTTTACATGTTTTTCTCTTTATAAAGACCTATGAGGTAAATATTCTTATTGCTATTTTTTATATTGGATATATGAAGTTGAAGATAAAGAATTGTGTGTGAATGTAAGGAGACCAGTTTAATGTCACAGTCGATAGCTAATCTTGATCCAGTAGAAACTGCTGTAGAGTCCTTATTGCTGGTCATTTAATGTCACAGGTGATAGCTAAACTGTATCCAGTAGAAACTGCTGTAGAGTCCTTATTGCTGGTCATTTTACTTTTCACTCTTTTTTACATGCATGTGTATATGTATTTGCTTACATTTATTTGTGCCTGTGGTGTGCATGAATTTATATGCTTGTGGAAGCCAATGGTCAACCTCAATGTCATCCTGAGGTATATTGTCCACCTCCTTTGAAAGAGTATCATAGTGACCTAGAAGTTCACCAGTTAGGTGAGACTGGACGGTAGTGTGCTCTGAGGATCCCTGTCTCTTCCTCTCTAGCCCTGGGACTACATGCATTTGCCAATATCCTTGGGATTTTGGGGTTCCGGTAGATTCAAATAAGGCAAGAAAGTCACCCCCATGCCCTCTCTTTTTAACTTGTTAATGTATTTCATCTTCTTATACAATACTGCACAGATTGTCTGAGGTAATGCAGTTGTATTAGAATTAATAGGACCAAATTAGAGAAATGCTCTATCTAATGTATATCTCATCAATATAAGTAAGTCGTGGGTTTTATTGTTTGTGGAGGAGGAACTTGGAATACTGCTTTAGAGAGGTTGTGTGTCAGGATCCATGTTGTGAGAAATTCACTAAGCACATATGCATGTTCAGCTGGCATATGGTGCGCATTTACAGCCCAGATCTGACTTCTGCGTTGCCTATAATAAATAACCAGAATGAAAGGTTTGAGTGTACAGAGCGAACCCAGAGACTTGATTTAGGACCACTTGGTACATGACCTTTTTAAGATTAATTTAATATATCGACTGAATTTGAAAAGTCCTGCCCTTCATAAAATGGCCTAAGGATGTGTATATGAAAATTAAAACATTAAAGCAAACACACAAAATATAAAACACTCAGCGGGGAAGTCCTTTGGCGGGTACACTAGCAAAAAGACTCGCTGTGCATGGAGGTGTGCAGTACCTCTAAATGACTTAAAACAATTGGAATGCCTCATGATAATCGCAGAAACACTCTTTGGTCCCTGGTTTAAGCGGGGTCTTTGGGGTGAATGAAGGTCATTGCCCTGTTTCAGAGCCAGTTTTGACCACAGTATTCAGTCTGAAAACAATCAAGTAGACCATTATTTATGACTGGTTTCCTTCCGTGGAGGATTATATAACTGATGGAAGCAGAGGCAGAGATCCATAGACAAGCTCTGCATGGAGCTCTGAGAGACTTTGGCGGGAGGGGGGTGGTCGGGACGGAGGAGGGATTGTACCAGCCAGGGGATCATGATGGGGGGACCCACAGAGACAGCTGACCTGGGCTCGCAGGAGCTTATGGACAATCATGCAGCCTGAGTGGGACTAACCTAGCCGCTCTGCATGTGTGTAGCTTTGTCTCTTAGTAAGGCTTCTAACAGCAAGAGCAGGACCTCTGTCTGGCGCTTAGCGGGCTTTTGATAACCTGTTCCCCTCGATGGATTTCCTGGCCCAGCCTCAACATAAAGGAAAGAACTAGATGCTGCCTCAAATTGTGCCGTGTTTTGTGTATGGGAAGCCTGTCCCTCTCTGAATGGAGATGGAAGAGGAGTGGATGGAAACGGGGTTAAATGTTGTGTGATATTTTACTCTTGGGTCTCTAAAAGCCTACCACCCAGCTCCCAAATAAATCACACACAGAGGCTTATTCTTAGTTATGAATGCCTACCCTTAGCTTGGCTTGTTTCTTGCCAGCTATTTTTTGTCTCTGGGCTTTTATCTTTCTCTTTTTCTGTATACCTTTACTTCTTTCTCCATGGCTGGATGTGTAGCTGAAAGGATGGCCGATGATGTCCTCCTCTCCTTGTTTTTTGTGCCTCTTCTTTCTCTGTTTTTTTCTTCTATTTATACTCCCTGCCTGACAGTCCCGCCTATTGTTCCTGCCTTGCTATTGGCTATTCAGCTCTTTATTAGGACCATCAAGTGTTTTAGACAGGCAAGAATCACAGCTTCATAGAGTTAAACAAATGATGCAGCATAAGCAAAAGGAACACACCTTAAAATAATATTCCCCAGCTGTAGGTGGAAAAGGGGAGGGGACTGGAGGGAAGAAAGGAGGGGCAACTGGTTAGTATATAAAAATAAATGAAACAATGTCATTTAAATAAAACATATAACAAGTTCCATTTATATATTACTATGCAGAAAAATCTGCACTATGTTGAACTGACTAGCCAACTGAATCAAAGCTTTCTCATCTACTCAGACTTGGAAACTAAACTGAATGCAACTGTGTTTATTATCGTGTGTGTGCATAGGTGCTACAACACATGTATGGAAGCCAGTGCACACCTTTAAGGCGGCTTATCTCCTTCCATGTGTGTCTTAGGATCTAATCCGACTTGTCAGGCTTGCTGGCAAGTGTCTTTATCCACTGAGCCATCTTGCCAGTGTAATTTTCTTACTGTGTATATATTCATTTTGTTCTAGTTTGTGTTCTGAAGAGTATTGCTTCTGGATTTCACAGACACTATTACTGTGTAACAGGGCTTTGCTTGTATCCATATAATGCTAAAAGTTTGCTCTGACAATTCTGATTGGTTACCAGAGAAGAAGATGCCATTGTACTGATAAGTAACTGATCGCAGGCTAATAAAAATGTGAGTTGCATGGAGGTCCATTAATGCATAGTGAGCTGTACATTATTATGAAGAAAACTATGGTAATTTCTTTAGAATTGAAGATTAAACTAAATGACTTGTGGAAGAAGTTTTAAGTTTTCTTAAAAAGCAAACTATCAGCAGGTAGCTCATTTTCTCTTGAACCATCTGTCTTCTGAGTATTTTTATGTTATTTTTGTTTGTTTTGGAGGTGGTGGAAATGATAGAGAAAATAGAATAAATTTCTTTGCTCTAGAATTAGGATCATTTTTACCTGACACTCATGACTTTAGGATGCTTTCCTTACCTCTAATTTTAAGAAAAAAAATAAATCAGAGAACTCATCAAAAGTCCTGCTTTGTCTTGTTTGAGCTCAGCTCATTGCTGTCATAGGTCTTTCCTAGATTTGCTTTTGTTTTTCCTACTTAAATAAGGCATAGACTGTGGAGGTCCTCAGCATTGAAAAACACTGTGCTTAAGAACTGAACAGGACTGAAAATACTAATAGTTTCTTGTAATCAGTTTGCACTATTTTAGATGGCATCTTTGCATTGTTCTAATATCCATGCCATCTTCGCTTCATGTACTAGTACTTTGGGAGCCTACAGGAGCATTCTCATAACTTTTCTTCAAGGAGGAGAAGAGTTCCCTCTGGTAGTTGGTCAGAGCTCGTGGAAGAATGGTTTGAAAGGGTCCTGCTATTCATAGATTTCTAATAAATGTCCATAGGCTACCATCAAAATTGGTTTTCAGTTGGCAGTGGTAGGAAGATGAATGGAGAGATGGAAGGGGCACCTGTGGTCAACTTTTATTCCTATTCTGTAGGGTGTGTGAGTTTGTCAGTTATGCTGCCGATGTAGCTGATTTGTGCTTTTAAATGCATCCAAGCCCACGGGACTGACATTTTCTTTAATGTTCCTCTAATTAAGAGTTGTCCTATTAATGAAGCTACTATTTATAGTTTGTAGTTTCTAGTTATACTGGATTTCACCCCTTTCACATCAGCTTGACCAATGTTTCAGAACTGTCCTTATAGCCTATGAGTGCTAACAAAGTGACATAGTTGTCTCCTTTGATGGGTGCCCATGCATTTGTGACATCTAGAGCAATGTTATTCAAATTGAATTACACCAACTTAATTAAACATAAAAGTGTATTTAAATAGATACATCAATTTCCTAAGTGATCTATAATAAAGGAGTTGTAACATATAATAAAAGTGTGCATGTTGTAATCGTAAGCTTTTCTTGAAGCTTTTGGTTCCTCCTAGCGTCATATAAATTAATGTACATGCAATAGCTGCCTTGTGAAATCTAATTTTCCACTGACTCAATAAAAATGTACATGTTTTTGACCTATATAATAAGGGAAATATTAAATATGATCCTAAAATAGTCACAAAATCTTTCAACTGATTTTTCACAATTGGCATCACCCTTATCTCTTAACTGTCCAAGCACACGATTCCAATCATGTTCTCTGGTTTCATTTTGCTTTATTCTACATTGTTTTGCTATTGCTGTTCATGAGTTGCATGCCCCTCCCTCTCCATTTCACCCATGTATTCATATTTGACATTTCTTTTAATCAGAGATGTGAACTCCTCCAAGAATCCTACTGAAGTGCCTTTCCTGGTACCTGTTTCTCTTTCTTATGATCAGATCTCCATAATTACAAAGTAGAGCAACACAAGGGGAAGTGGAAACTTTTGGGAGAAAGTTTTTATGTTAAATAAGTCTTGATAGTCTTGTTGCTTATTGTAATTTCCACCAAGTGTTTAAAAATCTGTGGCTCTTGGATTTCTAAGCTATAAAATAAAAATATTATCATACACTTAAATTAGCAAATATACATTACATACTACACAGAGTACAAGTTTACTACAGTTTAGGATTAATAGTATATTTTCTAATAACGCCAGTAAACATTTTCCCACATGTCTAACTACACTCACCTGAACGCCTGCATTCATGAAGAGTGAACTAAGCTATTGCCCTGGAAGGAAAAGGACAGTTTTTTTTGTTTTTGTTTTTTGTAGAGAGAATGGATATGTTAAGAAAGAGGGGAGACATTGCCATGAGCCACCTGAAAATTCAGTCAGGAGTCTTGCATATACTAGCTCTTGAGAGGGTACCTGCAGGTTTTCTTCTGGGGCTGAACTTATAGGATTCTTGTGGTTTGGCAGCCTTTTAGTCCAGAAGCACCTGATGGGAGATGGGTTTGGGGACTGCAGACAAGACCAGTGGTCAAGAGCATTAGTTGTTCTTGCAGAGCATTGCGATTCAACTCCCAACACCCACATGGTCATTTACAACCATCCACGACTCCAATTGCAGGTGATCTGACATCCTCATCTGACTTCAACATGTACCAGGAGTGACATTGTGCTTATACATACATGTGTATATACAGGCATACATCAGGCACATACATGTACTTATGCATAATGTGTATACATGCATACATTCACATAGGCAAATAATAATATATGTAAAGCAAAATAAACCTAAAAGTAAAATTTGGAGTTTGGACCCCAGCCTCGCAGTTTGTGTAATTTGTCATGTTTGCAGCAAACAACTTATTCTATACTCCTAGACTGGGGAAGCTGGTAACCTTTAAATATCCCAATTGGTTTAGCATCAATATGTTTATGAGGGAGAAAACAAGAAAAGGGAAGACGGAAAAGAAACCAAAGCTCTAACAATCCCATGGTCTTTCCAATAACTTCTTCTCTAATAGTTTCTCAGGCCTTCTCCCTCCCCTTCCCATACCAAGGCTACCTTAAATGAACCCTTATTTCAAAAGGCAAAATTGTGTTGGTTCAAATGTACCTCATCTCAGTTTAACCATACATAGCCAACATAACCTTCAGTTTGAAATGTTCTTGGCTTTTAGGCACTGGTTTGTCATAATTAAAATGGCAGTTGAATGTATTTCTGTGACTATAAACATTGGATTAAAGTTGTGTGTGTTATGGTGGAGTTTTGACTCCATTTTTATATGCAGACGACAAAGTCAGTGAACTCAGAATTTTTAAGAACGTGAAGCCCAGGAATTAGAGTTTGTTAAAGGTTGATACCAATATACAGTCAAATTTAAAAACTATTATCTTAAAAATACTCAATCAAAATATTATAAAGAAAGTGATGCAGTTCCATTTGTTCTTTAAAAAACCTTTTTCCTTTAAATATTAGATAACTAGAAATAATGTGACAATTTTAATAATATTGTTTTCCCTGGAAAAGGCAAATGTTTATTGCCTGTAATGGTTAACATTGTCCTGGCTGCTAATCCCACCAGATAGCATTATCATAGTTGCATTTTAAAATCTTATAATATACAAATGTGTTTTGAAATGGGTATGGATGTAATCAAGACCAAATGGCTTTTGTTCCATCTTACAAAGAGAGAGGATTCCTGCAAGGAAGGATAATTAAGTTCTCAAGAAGGGGCTCTCTATGCCTACTCCCTAGAGGTAGACTAAAGTAAGAGGGATCTTCTATTTGGGAAAGAACAGTAAGATATTAGACTGTGTGGGAGGAGGAGAGACAGGGAGTGGACTTGATCATCTCTCCAGTTTCATTTTAGCTAATCATTAATGTTCTCTTCTCTTTTTACATGGTATTCAGTGTTGAGGCACTGTACAAGCACTTCCTTTCCCAGAGATCCGTCTAAATTACTGATCAGGACAGTCTTTTAAGTTTTTCTGGATGCTCCCCTTTAGCACCATAAGTATTAGTTCACCATCAGTAATCCTTATTTCACCAGCATGGAATTAAACCATGGAAGTTGATAACCAGGTTATATTAGTGTCGAGCTTTCATCCTGTCTGCCTGCTGCTGATTAAAAGCTCCACAGTGCTTTCAGCAGCAGGTATGTTCAGTAGCTCCAGGGACTGTTTCTATATAGTCGCCACTTAATCCACCTATTCTGTCCAATCCTCACACGAGCTACTTCCTGACAGCATATGCCAGTTTCTTCGTGAACCCATAGTGGATGTTGATGTGGGAGTGTCATATATCAATCTGTTGATTTCATTGGTTAAGTAATAAACAAACTGCTTGGGCTCATAGCTTAAAACATAGGTGGGAGGAGTAAACAGAACAGAATGCTGGGAAAAAGAGGAAGTGAGCTCAGACTGACAGCTCTGCTCTCTGGAGCAGAGACACCATGCTGCCCGCTCCAGGGCAGACACAAGCTATGAAGCTCCGACCCAGGATGGACATAGGCTAGAATCTTCCCGGTAAGACCGGTACTACAGTTTATTAGAAATGGGTTGATCGGGATATCAGAATTAGTCAGTAAGAGCTAGAGCTAATGGGCCAAGCAGTGTTTAAAAGAATACAGTGTCCGTGTAATTATTTTGGGGCATAAGCTAGCCAAGCGGCTGGGGTGCTGGGGACGCAGCCCTGCCGCTCCTATTACTACAGGATGTATTTCTACAAATGATATTCAACCTATAGGTCACAACCTCTGTAGCATATATTACTATGTAATAGATTTCTTTAAATACATCAGTGTGAATAATCCTGTTGAACTCAAACTTCAACGGCTCAGAAAGCTGGCAGGATCAGCTTATTCCCCTACTACATTCTTACAAAGCTAATTTTGAAATATCATTGAGTCCTCTGTTTCAATGATGTTTTGTTTTTTGATTGTTTTAATTAAGGTTCTCAAGATAGAACTGCTTCTAAGCCAGTGAAAATTATCAGCTATATAGATCTGTGCTGAGGAGAGAAGAATATACTGGTTGACTGGTAACTTTCTTAGCAACCCTCTCCACCTGCCTTATGGTGATCTCCATTTTAAATCTGTATCGCCAGAAAAGTTATCCCTGTATCTTCAAGTTGCACAACTTTACATGTTCTGAATCCCATAGCAACCTTGACACTTTTAACTACTCAACAGATAGGCAACCTAATATTTCATACAAAGATAGATACTGATTTTATATAGCTTGAGTATCACAAACTCAAAGCCTTAAGGCAACTTCTGCTTATCTATCATGACTCTATGTAACAGATGTTCAGGGAAGCTTAGACACGTTTTCTGCCTTGGGCACTTAAGGCAGAGTCTATGGTATTAACTAGACTGGGGTCTTATCTGAAGTTTTGGATTCAACTACTTTTCTATTTTTTTTTCTGTTTTTCAACAGAACACAATTCCTTCAGGATATATAGTTCCAAGGTTTCTCTTTACTTGCTAGCCAGTAGGGATCCACTTTTCCCATGTAGGGCCCATTACATTTCTGCTTACATGACCCTCTTCCTCTTCCAAACAACAACAACAACAAAAGGTATTTTGGCCTTTCTCAAGGTTTTCAATTTCCTTACTTTTATTTTTAGCAACATTTGAAGAAAAAAAAATTCCACTTCTAAAGAGCTCATTTCACTAGGGTAGACTCAACCTATTAATCTTCCTTTGCTGCATAAATGCTTATATGTATGCATGTATACATGTAGTATTGGAGGGATATTATCATTATATCCACAGATTTTACCTGCTTTAAGAGGGGAAAGAGTTCTACAAGGTTAAGGGTCATTTGGGTTCATTCATAAATTCTGCTGACTGCAGATTCTCCAGGAAATCCATAAACCCCCAATCTGTGTGAGACTCTAGTTGGCCGCAGGATATGTAGAGCTTGTAGGATGACAAGGACAGGAATGCTGGTGGTGTGAATACTCACGGAATAGTAACACCAGAGTCTGTGCACTGAAGTCCCTTCACCTGTTCCCCAAAGGACTGTCTGATGTATTCTTGATGAAATCTGTGAGTTACAGCTTGTATTTCTCATCTGGTAGAGAAGAAAACTAAGTTTCCAGAAGTTTAAGTTAGTTTACAAAATTCCCCGAAATCTTGTCAGAACTAAGGTTTGCATCAATTTCAGAATATTAGCACACAGACTTACTCCTGGTATTCCCAGTGTTCACATCCTTCCGTCTACCCTGGGCTCTTTAGCTAAACAGCACCATGATTCACCCACTTTCTGCACTACAGAAATACACATGAAGTGTATCTTCTTCATTAACCTCAGGAGGATGCAAAGCTGAAAGAGGAATGTGCTTCTCAGCTGCTTTCATAGACAGTTCTTCAGCCTTTTGCTTTTGGAAACCTACAAGGAGGATTAGGCATCCACTTCTCTTCTTGTTTAACCCCATACCTCAAGGGTCAAGAATGTACCAGGCTCACAAGTTCTTCAGAGACCCTCATTACTTCCCAGGTTCTGAAAGGGCCATGCGATCAACCCCATCTGTGCACCAAATATTAGTGATTCTTCCTAAAGAAATTCAACACAACTAGTATGAAATAGAGGGACAGGTATCTACATTATTTTAGTAATGCACTGTATCTTTGTCAACTCTCAAATCGTTTTATATAGATCAAAGATTGTGTTTATAAAAGGGAGTTGTAATTGGTAACTACTGATGATCACAACATCCGATGGAGATTTGGCCATATGCTATTTTGAATATGAAGTGTGACTTAGTCATAGTATTTATCCTTTAGGTGCCAAAGAAAAGACAGCTGGAAAATCCACATTTGATAATCCGTAGTAACTCCTAGACTCATACTTCTTCTAAGTGGTAAATTTGTTTCTAAGCTTCTTAGCTCTTAGGCAACAGAGGGACTAACTTGACCACTGATTGATTCCTATATGTATATGTGAACCAATCCAAATATTTTAACATAAACAGGAGAAAGCAACCTTCGCCATTTCTATACTTAAGCAGTTTCTTCTGTTATTGTGCCAGGTAGCACCCATTAAACTACATCTGTGAAAAATTTATTTGAATTACTTATGAAATGTAATTGAAGTAGCAGATTACATTTCCAAATTAGTAATATCCAGAGTCGCTTGAAATACATATATTCTACTTCAAGAGAAAGTGAAGCGCTTTTAGACATTTTTGTAATCACATTGAGTAATGATGCATTTTTAGTTGTGCGGAGCTTCGGCTAGGGCAGATAATGTTGAAAGAATCTTTACTGACAAAAGCAAAAGACCGGGCAGTGAGAATGCTCAGGCTAGTCAGCCAAGGCGTTTGCCTGACAGACAGCCAGGACTCACATAGCAGCAGAAGAGAACAAACTTCCTTAATTGTCCTTTGATCTCTATATCAGTTCTGTGGTATGCATTGTGTTCACAAAAATAATAAGAAAAGGGCAAATGTCAATTCTCAAGTACAAAAGACAATACAGGAGATTTTACTGTTAAGACCTTCAGCAGAATTTGATACCAAGGCAGAAACCCTTAGGCTGAAATGATAAAAACGAAACGTGTTAGAGGAAGCAGAGTTTTGATAACCTTTAGACTGATATCAACTATATCTGTGCTCTCTTTAATCTCTCTGGAAGCTGCAGAGGATATTGTTTTGATGTGGAAACAAGTTGTTTCTTGTGGATACTTTGAAAGAGGAGAGAGTATTTAGTTCTCACCTTGGGTGGACTTAATGGATCTCAAATGACTGCTGAACACTTATCCTAATCCCTATGACTTCAGAGATCTGTTAGTAGAATGCTAGATTTTGTTTAATGGTATGTGCAGGCAAGTCGTTTTTCTTTCTCAGAATTTCTAGAAAAATGGCTAATTTTATTTATTTTAGTATTAAAATAATAACTAAAGAACAACATGAAAACAAAAGAAAAAACAACAGAAAATCTAATAGTAAAGAACAACAATGTACAAATAGTAAAAGAAGATTGTCTGTTGAGGAGCAGTTATCATAGAAGACCTGTAACATTTTTATTTTAGAAAATGTGCTTAAAGCAATATACCATTTCAAAGCTTGAGAAATGGCTCAGAGGTTAGTAGCACTTTTAACTCCTCCAGAGGGCTTGCTTTAGTTCCTAGCACTCACACAGTGGCTCACAACCATCTGTAACTCCAGTTCCAGATGATCCTATGGCCTCTTCTGACCTGTGCAAGTGCCAGGCATGTACATGGTACTCATGAATTCATGCATGCAGAACACTCAAATACATTAAATTAAATAAATCTACAAGAAAGAGAGGGAGGAATGTTGGGAGTGAGAGAGAGAAAACGAAAGAGAGAGAGATTACCATTTCAAAAGAATTTATTTAGGACGTGAAGATTTTTCAATAATGCTATCAAATATGTTTTGACAGAGTTTATGTAATTTATGTTTCTAGGTGTTATGAAGTGATGCAGGATGGTGTTAATTACTATTTCAAAATGGTTTTGTAAATACTAAAATGTCTATATCCTTTTGTGTATATGTATGAAAATGCATACCAAATAATCCATCTTGAATCTTGGTCCAGGACTGAGTTTGGTGCTGCAATATTATTTCATATTTTTATGGTTTTATCTTAATCTTCTGGTTCTGTTCCTGCCACAAAGGTTATTTTGTAGTTCAGAGTTGCTATTGATTTTCTTTTCTATTTCTTTCTTAGACCGACTCCACAGGAGTTGCTGTGTAAACATTGCAGGAAATAGAAGCAATCACTCTGTTTTAAGATGAAATTTTATGCTGCCAATGTTTATAAGCAGAGTTTTACATTCAGGAGATTGCTGTCTTTATATAAGGTTTATGAAGAGTCTCAACTAATTTGAGTTACCTTGCCAAAGAAAGTAATTTTATTTGACATTAGTGCCCGTTATGGTATTTTCTTCTTCAACAGCATATAAAACACCCCTAGTTCTTATGTAATTTATTGACTTGAATGAAGGACTAGTTTTAACACACACAGATAAGCTTGAATGGGTAAAGAATTACTTACACACTTTTTCACTCAACCTAAACGCCCCCTAGTCTAGATTTTGCCACCAATATATTGTCACTTCATTTTCCTCCTAAGTGGAATTCAGTTCATAAGCTTTGCTCCACCTACTTTACAGGACCAGTGTGAAGATGAAATCATAGATGCAAATATTCTCCATGAAGTTAAGAAGTGCATTGTGCTGATGGGTGGTGGGTGGTTGTGACATTAGCTGTAAAGCACCACTAAAGTACAGCAGACAGTCCTGGCAGTGGTGACAGATGATGATAGTTTTCGCTTCAAGAATAGATTCTATAAGTTGAAATGAAGCCTAGCAAGTCTAAATGTTCCACCAAAGTGCTATTACAATGTAGATAACACTGGTAAGCCATAGCCGCATGCTCAAACTATAGTCATCGTCTCCTATGTTCGCACCTTATGGAGTCTCATTTTAAGTCAATTATCATGATACTGTATTCAACATGAAGATAGATAATGGTGTTTTTTTTAATTTTTTGGAAACCTAGAAAATAATCTCATGAAATTATACTTAGTGCCAAACAGCACAGTAAATAATATAAGATTTGTATTTCCAAAATTTCTAATTTATTTTTTTATAACAAATGGAAAATGTCACAAGCCTTCAGGCTTGAGTTCTTTGAGTTGCGTGACAAGTTTCTCTAAAAACACACTGGGAAGTCCTTATCGACATGTTTCTTTCCTGAGCAATTCTCTGGGATATATTTCTCTGCTTAATTTTCTTATGGTCAATTTTTCTGTAACAAGTACTTATTGTGTGTGCGTGTGCATGTGAGAGAGAGAGAGAGAGAGAGAGAGAGAGAGAGAGAGAGAGAGAGAGAGAGAGAGAGTTGACATTTCCTCTGCCCTGGTATTAGTGATTCTCCACTATAAAAAAAAGTTTTTAAAAAGCTTTGATGATATTTCTCTTTGTAATTTTGGTTTCCCTGTTGCTATATGCGGTCAAACAGGCACAGAGGTTTGGATTGAACTGAAACTATACTAAGAGATATTTTTATTGCCAAGTTTGGTTTACAGTCATCAAGCCATACATTCTGTACTGTAGGATAACAAGGGTTTTTTTTCCATAGACATATAGAGATTGACAAATTTGGTTGCACTGAGTTATCTTTCTCGTTTAGTATTTAGCATTTTTGGAACTTTCTTCAGCATCAATAACCAATCATCATTTCCTATCAATGAAGGATCCTAATTTTTCCAGAGGTTTTCTTGTTTTTTTTCTAATCCATGTCTCATTTGCATCGTTTCAACAACCCCTTCCCTGAAGACACCAGCAAAAGACAGGTCTGCATCTTGTGACACTTCTTCGACTCTTTGAAAATGCTTATATCACTTGTTACTTCTTATTTCACTCAAGGTTTTACTTTTAGAATTAGAGGCTTGCTTTTTCCTAAATTATTGGTATTTGTATTAGTGTAAGTTATTTTCTTTGTACCCATTGACTACTGAGAGGCAAGACACACAGGCAGATAATGATATAGATCTATGCTTTGAGTTCAGATTAAAAAGATGCTTTGAAAATTTCAAATAAAAGGGCATATTGGTATCATTCATAAACTTCACAATAATCCAGAGACTGTTATTTGGGCAAGATTCCATTCTAAACAACATGTTGTGAAACTTCAAAATAATTCACCCAAGACTGAAAACAGAATCTCTGTCTCTGCTGGGTATGAATCTACATCTGAGCATCTGATGTTTACATATTGTAAAATCTGAAGACACGCGGGGCAATGTATTGGTTCTATGCTTGTGAGCTTCTCAAGTCTGGCCCCTGGGCAATTTCAGATAGAATATTGTTTTAACTAATAAAAAAAATGAAGAAGGAAGGAAGGAGGGGGGAAGAGAAATAGAGAAAGAGAGAGATAGGAAGGATGGGAGAAAGAGAAAAGAAGGAATGAGCAAAGAGAGAGAAAAAAGAAAGGAAGAAAGGAAAGAAGGGAGAAAGAGAGAAGGAAAGAAAAAAAGAAAGAAAGAGAAAGAAAAAAGAAGGAAGGAAGGAAGAAAAGAAGAAAAGAAGAAAGAGAGAGAGAGAGACAGAGACAGAGACAGAGAGAGAGAGAAATTTCCATTCCTAGATGGCATTTCTCCCTCTGATCACCTTGGGCGGCTGCTCATTTTCTGCTTGAACAGAGATTTCAGGCAAGATTTCTGCTTGTACTGAATATTAGGTGATCCTTGAATGTCCCTTTGACAGTTTTTGTCTTATCTTAACAATAAGAGGTTTCTACCTCCATGGATTATAAATAATTTTCTCTGAAACTGATTTTTCCTTTCCAAATACCAAGCCAAGGTCCATTCTTTAGCAGTTACTAGAGATTGATAGTAAAGAAGGAATCATCAACCTATTTTTTCTTACAAGAGAATGGTGTCTATCAGCTTTTCCATAATTGGAAGCAGTGACCCACATGAAATGCCTTAGATAATACTTGATAACAATTGACTTACATTGGAAAGAAAACAGTGATTTTATACTAGGAATCTTCTTGTGAAAAGAAATCTTTGTTCTCTTTACCCAGAGCTTTAATGATATTCATCATCCAGACACTTAAAAGGACACCATATATGCTATATATATGTATATATATATACATATATATATACATATATATACACACACACATATATGCATATACATACATACAGTCAAGGGATTAACATTTGGGTAATAATTCTGAGAAATTCTTCTTTTTCTTCTCTTTGTGGTAGATATCACCATAATGAAGTGAATGCATGTAAGAAATTGCACTGCCGATGAATATCAAGAAACAGATTTACTAGGAAATGCGTTACACTTAACTACAGAGTAGCCATGGGGTCCTTGGCTATGCACATTCCTGCCCAGCTCCTAAGAACTGTGTACAGAGATCTAGAAAAACAAATGTTTCAGAGGTGTGTGCTCTCCTCAAGGTTTAAGAAACCAAAGATAATGGGTGAGGAAAAAAAAAGGATGGATTTTTGGGGATTCTGTAACTCTTCCCTCCTAATTTGATTTTTTTTCTCACCTCCTACTATCCCTATTAATGTTCCTATTTGGTTTTTTTAACTGATACAGCTTCATAGCATTTCTGAGAATTCTTGGCGTTTCCCTCACACACCTCCCCAAGCCTTCAACTATTGGCTGCATTATTCCTTATTGCATTTCCCACCTCTAGTGTCAGCCATGCATATGTCCTCATGATGTATCAAATTTGACAATTCAAGATTTCCTTACCAAATGGAAACAAGTGCACTTAAAAGATAGAAATCGAGTTATGTAATCTTATCATTTTCTCCCTCCAACCATCCCCATGTGCTCCCCTGCTCTTTCTCAAAGCCATGTCCTCTTTTGCATTAATTGCTGTTAAGTACGTATTATATGTTACTAAATAGATAAGTACAATCTGATCAGTCCGTATGTTGATTACATGTATATGATTTCAGGACTGACCACGTTGTATTGGATAACCAATTGGGAAGCTTTCCTCTCGGTATTCTGTAGTTGTCTGTAGTTTTTATCACCTCATAGAAGTGTCAGAGAAGTCACACCCATGTGACTTATCATCACGTCTGCTTGAATAAGATCTGAACAAGGGTGACACCAATAGACATGAGAAAATTGTCTTGGGGTCCTGACCCTAGACAGAAATAACTTTATTGTGCTGATTCTGTTTGAGAATGGGTCCATTTTTTTTTTTTTTTTACAGAATTAGCTTTTTTCCCTAGCATAATGAACTATGTCTGAGTCTCTCTGTGCCCCGCTGATAAAGAAATTCTCATAACGTCTTTAGGTGTCACAGCGCAAATTCATCAACTTTACCTAGGCACACACCACCTATGAATTCTTGTGCTTTTACTACCTTCTTGTTATAAATGTAAATATTCCTGCTACCATGGGTTTAGGACAGATGGGCTTTCTTAGAGGCTGTCTGTGGGGAGGCCTAGTATGGCATGGTGAATGTTGGATCCATTCTGAGTACTACCCATGAAAAGCTGCCTCTGCATCCTCCAATATAATTCTTGTTTCACTTGACCCATACCCATATCTATCACACATATACATTGAGTGTAATATTCTAGTAAACATGTCTCTGAACATTTATTCAATAGTACTTCTGAATGCATACCATATTAAAAGCCTTATCATGTTGATTTGGGGGCATTCTGTTCACAAATAGTATATTGTTGTTTCACTAATAAAATATGTGATTAATGTAATACTGGATTAATCTTATATATTACATACATAATTCCATAGGTGAATTTTGCACAACTTTTTATATTGTAGTTTTCGACGTGTTACTTTCTGCCTGAATTACTGGTTCAAAATCAAGTATACAATAGTCATGGCCTATGTAGAAAAATAGGCACAAAAATAATGTCAATGTGATTTTTTGAGGAGTATATATATATATATATATAATCAAGTATACAATAGTCATGGCCTATGTAGAAAAATAGGCACAAAAATAATGTCAATGTGATTTTTTGAGGAGTATATATATGTGTATATATATATATATATATCCTTCTTTCACACTGTGTGCTTAAAATTCATAATTTCAGATAATATAATTATGAAAATAAACAATATATCCTATAGTGAACTGTGTTGAACAAAGCTAGTAAGACATTAAACATTTGGCCATATAGCATTTTCAACTTACTGGAGATTTATCCCAGAATATACCCTCATCATTACTTAGAAGCATCTGTAATGCTATTATATGGATATGACATACATGGTTATTTAATCAGCTCATCTTTACAGACGTGGAATTTAAATGTTTCGCTTTTATTTTTTAAAGTCGGTATTTTTTAGAAGTATTCAACACATGCAGTTTTTTATTATGAAATAGTCTAGGGAGAGAAGGAAGACAGGATCAAAGAGCATGTGAAATCTTAAGGTTTTAGACATGTATTATTCATTACTCACAGAAAGTTCATATCCAGTTACACCACAGCAAATTGTACTCCAACACATCATGTATGCACATAGCCCTTTGAACTTCATGTACTAATTAATGGAAGCCACTGGAAGCTTATATGCATATATGAGGTTTCCAGATGAAATCCGAAATGTATCACTCCTGGTACTTTCTCATTTGCATTTATCTGGGAATACTGTTTAAGATGACTACCCATGGACATGGACTCCTATAAAAATGTGATTGGAATTTTCTATATTTTCCCAAAGATCATTTATATATTCTTTAAACTAGATTCCAAAATCCTATTTCTTCTTTAAAAGTATTTTCTTAGTATATTCCTAAGCCAGTTTTGGTAGAATTTTTTATATTTCATCAAAAAAATTTAAAATAACTAAACAGCTAGGTTTACTTATGCAGCAAGATTTTTTTGTTTGGTTTTGTTTTTCTTTGTAGATTTTTAAAAAATAGTAAACCAAGTTCCCACTTCCTCCCCTCCTCCCATTCTCTCCACACACACCCTCCCACCTCTCCCCATCCTTTCCTTAGAGAGGGTAAAGCACATTGCTTTGGGGAAGGTCCAAGGCCCTCCCTACTATATCTAAGCTAAACAAGGTATCCATCCAAAGAGAATATGTTCCCAAAAAACAGAACATGCAGTAGAGATAAATCCTGGTGCCACTTCCAGTGGCCCCTCAGTCTGTCCCAGCCATGTTATTGTCCACCACATTCAGAGGGACTTGTTTGGTCCTATGTTTGTTCCTTCCCAGTCCGGCTGGAGTTGGTGAGCTCCCATTAGCTCAGGTAGACTGTTTCAGTTGCTGTACCCATCATGATCTTGACTTCTTTCCTCATATTCTCATTCCTCCCACTTTCCAGCTCGAGTTTGGGAGCTCAGTTCAGTGCTCTGATGCAGGTCTCTGCCTCGGTTTCCCCAGTTGTATCAAGATTCTTTTACTACTGCTAAATCCAGTTGATGGTTGTTGGTTGATGAGGTTTAGATGCTCCCATTACATTATTTCTGTGTTTGCTTGCTTATTTGCTGATTTTGTTTCTTTATTAAAGTAAGATTCACACCTACATTGGTTTGTTCATTCATAAATCCATTCATTTTTAACTCTATAATTCTCTATTTATTTAGTAAACTTCCAGGACAATTGTGATCTTTGATCTCACTTTATAAAAACATCTGCTAGCCTAGAACAAACTCCATATCCATTTTTAGCTATCCTTATACCTTGCCTCAAGCAGTCACTAATCGACTTTATGCTTCTATCCCATATTATTTGTTTACATTAAAGCTTCGAAGTTCTTACTAATTTACACTCCTCTCTATGTGTGTACACTAGAAGCCTGAGGGCTAAACTCTCTGCTTTGCTCATATTAAATACTTTCTGGAACTACCGCAGAGGGATTGGAAGAGAACCATGAGGTGATAGGAATGATATACCTGTGCAGGCGGGCCTCCTATTTAAACTGCTGTTCGCTGATTTTTGTAGATGAAGACCATAAAATGTAACTTTCTTTAGACCTGTAAATTTTAGCATAAAGCATTAATGGATAAGAGTTAGAATTTATCTGTCTAAGAGGCTAGCTGGACCATTTAAGCAAAGGGGAATTACTTACTGACTCTGAGAAGAGGAACGAACTGGAATCAAAATGCTCAGAAGACAGAAATACTTACTGTGTTTCCATCCCAAGGGTTTGAGAACTGTCAGGAATCTATCGACTTTCCTCTTCACCTCTTTCTGGTTGTCAGCTTCATTCGGTTTCATACAGATAGCTTTTCCTTTTGCATCATTTCTGATAACTCCTGAGTTTTGTACCTTAAATCCTCTGCATGTTGTGAGAAATGCACCTATCAAAACATTTTCAGTGTAGTATCTGGGGTTCAAATATCCCAGGATGGGGATCAGAATAGATATTTAACTATAGATGCAATGGGATAGGAGCAATACCTATTCTGGGACCAATCAAAAGACTATCCTTGGCCAAGTTTCAGCCTGCTTATCTCCGACAGGGACACAGTGCCTTATAAAATTCCAGCAGACCTCATGTGGGTGAAGTATTATTACAAATGACTAGCTGGCCAGTGACTCTTCATGCTATTAAGTCAGAAACTCTGGACAGGCAAGGAGCAACTCCCTTAGTCCTGGAGTCTCTTGAGTTCCAGAGGCTCACTGGTCAAACATTCACTCCAAGAGGTCTTGGTGATGGGACCCTCAGCCATAAACCATTTGCAGCAACACCATTGATCTTGTCTAGATTCTACAGCTCATTGTCATGGTAGGCTTGGCTTTTTCTTTCAGCTTCTTGCACTTCCCATCCAGACCCCCTGCCTTTCCAATATTTTCAGTGTACTTTATTCTTTTCACAGTATCTGTCCTCAGTCACTCTCTGCCTTCTGGTGCTACAGCTACAAGCTTCAGGTATCATGAGCCTTTGCTCCTGACATAGATGATTCTGGAATTCTAGGCTGCCTCTTATTGCTACAGCTCTGAATGGATATAGCAGTCCTTAGTTCCTAGTTTCCCAGGACTGTTCAGTTGCTGCCTCCTATAATTGTTGCTCCTTGAAGAAAAGCTCCAGGGCCTTATCTTTTGTTATTTGTAGCCAAGATAAAGTCCACTAGTAGATTTATTTAAAAAAAAAAAAAACACCAGGAAGAAGCGATTTTTAGTTCCTAAAATGTGCAACACCAGGGCATACATGGTACACAGAAAGATGCCTCCCAGACTAACCCAGAAAAGGGTGGGAAGCCAACTGCTTATGTTAACAGATAAAGGTGTTTAACATACCTACCATTGATTCACATGTCTCAGCACTCACAGCACGTCCAGTTCCACCAATATAGACTTTGCAGAAGGACCAATCACAAGCCCCAAATAGAGATCAATCCCAAGCTTTGTGTTGTGTCACCATGCAAAATGCTCCTCCATCTGCATTGATGGAGACCAGTCTTTAGCTGAAGCATGTCATCTGGAATTCATTAAGGCTTGATTCTCTGCAGTGAAAGCGTTCAAAGTCAGCATGTATTGTCTAGAGCAGTCAAGGCTAAAGCAAGGCTTCTTAAGGCAGACATTGGGGCTTCAGTAGTACTTGGTTGCCAGGGTCCAGACAATTGGAGTATAGACCTCAACAGATCCATGAAGTGACCAAAGTGTCTAGGGTACCGTAATGATTTGGCAGCTCGTTACAAAGAAAGAATTGATAGTTTCTTGCCCTAAGTGGCCGAGCACAATGGGAAGGTCTAACAGTTTTCAATAAAAGGGTCCCATTACAAGTTCCCAACAGCAGAGTGTCTTTACAGCAAACTGAACATAAAAGAATGGTTTCAATAAATGCCAACAACTATTATTAATTATTAATTAATTATAATAAATTATTATTTCTATAACTCCTAGTTGGTCATTCTTAGGAGACATAAGTCTATCTCAGCATGGAGAGAAACAGTCCCTGTAAAACAAGAGAGTAGTTTTAGGCATGGAGATGGAAGCAGTGCTAAGTTTAAACCAAAAGTCTAAGAAAAGCTCTAACACATACTCACTGAATGCTTCTCTGTTATCTCACAAGATCTTAAAGCTTTCTGTGTTTCAGGAAAGTTTAAAGGTATACAAAATGTCACTTAAAGTCTCCCAGAATTAGTTTCTCCAAATAGGAACATTTAGCAGTGACATCATTGACTTTTCAAGAGAACACTGAAACTAAAAGATTATGGAATTATTAATGACTTGAGTGTTTTGCCCAAAGTAATGAAACCTGTTTAATGTGGAAAATGTAAAGAATTAAATATTTAAGATACCAGTTTTTTAGCATTTTTGTACATGACCTTCAGCAGTTTTGGTGACATCTAAATGAAGACAGAGGAGCAGGACTGTGGCGATGTTTGTCTTTATAGATTCCAGTGTCTACTGCAAGTGCTGGTAAGGGTTCTTAACAGATTAAGCTCATGCCCAAAGTCTCTGTGTGATAATCCATGCATTGTTGTGCTTGTCTGTTTGATTAATGAACTAGTAAAAGATTATTAGCTCCCGGTCAACTCCCTAAATTGTAGTTTGAGCAAAACTCAGATCTCATCAAAGAGATTAGGCATGATTCCTGGGGTGGAGGAAGTCACCAACAGAATACAAAGACATTTAAAGAAATATTAATGGCACAAGGATTAGGCTAAAGCTATAACTACCAGATGATTGGAATTATAAATCCCGTTTCCATCTGGTGTATTATTTTTACTCATAGGTAGATTACTGCGTGGACTGGGGGAAAGGGAGATTGCATGTAGAATGACATGGTTAATTCCATGGGAATCCTTGAAAGTAATGATGTAAGAAGACATGGCCTGGATGCCTAAATCTTTTTTTTTTTTTTTTTTTTTTTTTTTTTTTTTTAGTTTTTTCCGAGACAGGGTTTCTCTGTAGCTTTGGAGCCTGTCCTGGCACTAGCTCTTGTAGACCAGGCTGGCCTCGAACTCACAGAGATCCACCTGCCTCTGCCTCCCGAGTGCTGGGATTAAAGGCGTGCGCCACCACCGCCCGGCTCCTAAATCTTTTCTTAAGGCAAAGTGAGTGCTGCTTTAAAGAACACCAAAGGTCTGTCTCCTAAGATAAACACAGGGATTAGATCCACATTTGACATGTTTATTGCTGCATCAACAAAAATAAAAAATAAAAAGACACGGTCCCTGTGTCTAACTAACTTAAAGTTTAGTAGAGAAATTAGGCAAGCTGGGTAAGGAGAAGAATGTACTGTAGTTAAGTTCTGTCAAACTGGTGTCAACAGGGTACTGTGTGAATGTAGCAGTATTAGGATAAAGTCAGTCTTTAGGATGTCAATAAGGGCCTCACCCCCATGGTTGCTTTCAAACTGACTAAGGAGAGACAGAAACACCCCTTAGATGGGGAAGGGATGTCAGACTGTGTAATACACACAAGGGTGGCGTCTTCGAAGG
Source organism: Microtus ochrogaster (assembly GCF_000317375.1). NCBI lineage: Eukaryota > Metazoa > Chordata > Mammalia > Rodentia > Cricetidae > Microtus > Microtus ochrogaster. The sequence continues at coordinate 13,347,123 of NC_022018.1, read as the reverse complement.
CTATTCCATGCATGGTGACTCAAGAAGCAGAATTTCAGTGTGAACAGGAGAAAGCTGACCCTTCCAGTAAAACTTCCAGGGAACTTCCTACATCTGTTCTGTCCAGCATGCAGACACTAACCATTCTGCCACTGGGCACTTGAAATGTGGGTTTGTCATCTGTGACTGATTGTTCAACTCTGTTTAATTTTAGTCAACTTAAACTTAAACACTGATAGCCAACATCTGACCAAAAAGCAAAAAAAAAAAAAAAAAAAAAATGTAGACTAAGATTTGTATGTCTGGATCACTCTGGGAGACAGAGAGAAGTCTGGAGTAAGGAAGAGATGTTGATGGTGGAGTCACAGACTCTGGCTCATTTAGTTGGACCACAGCTTTGCCACCACAGTGGAGAAGATAGATTTGGTGAACAAAGATGATATTTAGGCAGTGACTTGGAATCAGGGTTTAGAGATAACACACAGTGGCAACCTAAAACAGGTCATAGTTAAGTAGAGTCTATAAGACTGGATGCCATCCAGATGTTAAGACTAAACAAACTAAATGAAAACATATATTCTTCCCCTGTTTAAAAAGAAATAAAGAAAGACTAGCTGTGAGGAGAGGAAGATAAAATTCAGCATTTAAATAGTCTGAAGTGATAAAATTAAGATGTCTGTAATTCACAAAGATTTAGAAAAAGGGTGAAAATTCAAAGAAGTTTGACTCTTTGAAATGAGTTGAAAATACTTTCAGACCAAATACCGAATTAGCATCTCCATGTCTTTGTTAAACGATTTCCCTTTTAAATTTCAGCTTAACCATCGTTTCATATCTAGGATGGGAAAGCTTGTCTAGACTCACGACCGAAGGGAGGCCTGGGGAGCACAGACACCGCAGCGCTGCCACTTTGCACATGTGTGGGAGACTTTGAGAAAGGGAAAATTTGCCTCAACTTTAATGATTTTTAGCAGGGATGGAACTGAGCAGCCAGAGCCCTAGGACAAGAACAAATTATCTCGTTGGGACATTCTCTGCTTGAAAAAAAAAGAGTCATTTTTGACTGCATGTTTCAGAGTCACACCTCAAACAGAGAGAATGGCCTTCAAGCATTCATGGTGAATTCTGTGTTTTCTAGTTGTTGGTTGTTTCTTCTTCACAGTCGAAGTTTGTGCCATCACCTTCCCAGAGTCTTAGTCAGGAACCTGAGACATTTCCTGAGACAGGTTGACAGTCCTCTTTGTGATTCCCCAAACACAGCTTGCTGGTTTTTCCTGTTCGGTAGATCTCACTTGTCATATCACCTTTGAGTCAGTCTTCTCTAACCTTGAGGGTAGGAAGACTTATAGAATGTTCTAGATAGAAACTCAAGATCTGTTGGAAATGAGTCCATTTGGACATCACTATAATAGATTTCAGCAAGTGGCTTCTTTGTATTTACACATATCTGTTCCCATCTGCCAACTCTATATATCAGTTCTTCAAGTTATTTCTCAATGGTGGTTGATTTAGAAACATCTCCATTTCATTGCCAGAAATTTTTGTGTGGCAAAATGGTTTACCATGGTAGCCACTCTCCATCCTTTTGGCTCACCCATTGCTGGAATTCTACTTTATTCATTTCTTAAGCAGGCAACAACAGCATATGGCGTGGTTCCTGCAAAGCGAATGGTGCCTCTTTCTGTTCCTGACATCAGTGGCCATAGCAATTCCGCTTTTAAGTCAGACCTTGTCAGTGTCCTATGTAGTGCTGTTGTTCTGTGCCATCTTTGCTGGTACAGGCGAGGCTGTGCATTGCTGGAAGGAACCGCTTTCCTCCACTTATTCTCCCCTCTCAAGGAAAACAAGATCTTGGGAATGTAGAGAGTGAGCTTTCAACCACGATGACTTTGACATCCTGGAGGGGGATATGGTGGTGATGATACTTCCACAGGGTCACTGCTCTCTGCGGGCCTAGAATCTTCACAATGTCTCTGGCACAAGCAAATCCTCTGATAGTAATTACTGGCCAAGCTCAGAAAGCACTGGAAGTTAATTATACACAATGACAACACCTTGCTACTGAGTAGCTGCTTAAACCTATTTGTCTTTCTGTGCTTTTAATAGGGTGAAAATTATTGTCAGGGACAAATTCTGATTGTAATTACAAGCCACGTGACAATCAGAGACAGAGAAGAATTTGACAACACTTGGAAATTTTCCATAAAGCTGACTGGATCTCAGGAGAAGGAGATTCGTGTATAATTCTGAATAAATGTTTAGGAAAATAAACAAATTAAACTGAATCAAATAGTGATGTAAAGATGGCATGAGTAATGTTTCTCTTAGACAACAGATCCTAGCTTCTGGCATTCTCTTATGTATCATATTAAGATACATATATGTGTGTGTGTATCTTAATAGGAGCTAAAGTCTATTGAACAATGTAGCAAGTGATTTACTTAAATAAAAATACTATTCTTTGTGTGAATGGCATGAAGTAGTAACCAATAGTAGTAATTTGTTTGTCAATGAAGAAAGAGATAACCAAAGGTTAAACTTCTTAGGTCACATTTCACTAAATGGTGCAATGGTCTCCTCTGTACTGTTATTATCTTTACAATCTCTGTGAGTGTCTGGGTTTCTCATGGCTTATACCTTCTCATAGATACAGACATTTAGTACTCAGGGTACCTGGTTAACATTATACTGTATCTAAACTTTAATCAGACATTTTACATGTGCAAATAAATTCCCAAGATATCAGAGCAGACACATCTGAACGTCAGTGAGCAGCACATTCCCAAGTCACAGAACAGGGGAACAGACTGACTCTACACAGTTGGACAGATTCTCAACTCATGGATACCCCTCTTCAGCCCAGGATCCCTTTCATGGTCACATTCTGTTTGTGAGCCAGGACTTCTTTTACTGAAGACAAGTAATGTGCATATGCCACTCTCCTAGGCTCCAACAATAAAGCCTGGGGTTCAGTACTTCAAAAGAGACTGAGACTCTCCAGCTAAATTGCTCTCTATTTCCCTTTTCTGAGGCAAGAAATCCTGTGGTTAAATTGTCTATGTTAAAAAACAAAACAATACAAAACAACATTTTTAACTATGGTAAGAGCAAACCAAATGGATTATATCTTTCCTGATTGTGACTAGGAAGCAGTTGATTAAATAGGGTACAGTTTTTCCATGTTGTTTAATATGATGATCATGCAGTCAAGTGGAAGCAATTTTACAAACAGCTGGAAGACTCTCCTCTTTCATACAACTATCCATTCTTTATTTACAATTGAATCCTTTCATGCTAGAGAAGAAGTATCCAGAGCTAGACACTTTATATAAAATATACTGAAATGTGATTTTCCATTGTGTTTCCATGTATTTCAGTTATCTAAAAAATATTAGGTAAAGTTGCTTAGTGTTTTAAAGGTTTCTACTTTATTAGCTCTCATGCAGTTGAGAGAGGGGTATGTTTACAGGGATCAGCTACTAATGAAAATATTTGTTTCTTTTTTATTTAATGATTGATCATTTGCTTATTGGTTAAGTATGCACTCAATTACAATACACTTAGAAAGCCACATGAGTATGTACTATGAAGGATTCAAACAAAATAATTTTATTTAATTTTATTCAGCCCATGTTTTGCCTTCTACAAGTTTGTGATAAACCATCCCTGGGAGCCTTGTGAGATGTGTACTTCAAGGAGACATCATTGTACTAAATTTTTCTCATAGCTGCTTCCCACATTACAGTTTCAGCAAATAACAATTTATGTAACAGCTGACATTCAACCTCCTGAATGTCCCAGATGTTAGTGCTGCTGTATCACTCATTTAAAACCCAAGAGTCTGAGAGTTCCTACCAACAGAGGACATCTGCACTGAAAGTCACAGGGGAAATGTAAGGAAAGAGCTGAGCAAAACCCGGTTTTCAAAGTTCAAAATGTGGAGTTACAAAGATGAGTATTGTAGAACATGAATACTAAGTAAATTCAAATTTCAGAAAATGGCTACCCAAGAGGAAAGACTTGGCCTAAATGTGAGGATATAGAATTTCAGTGCATAATAAAATAATAAAGAAAGAAATTTCATATTGGGCTAGGTTTGGGAATACCAACGGTAGAGGATATTTAAATGAGAACTCGTGTTTATATTGTCTTTTATCCTAAAAGTAAAACAAAATAATGTCTTCATGGTAGCTTCTTTCAAAGCCTACAGCAAAGACACTAAAAAGTTTATAAAAATAAAGTAAAATTGAAATTGCATGCTTGTGGTACAAGACAGCCCTGAACAATAAAACCAGTTTCTGAATGGGAGTGTCACAGCTCCGGATGGGTTTGACTGTAGAATATAGAAGTCTCTGTGTTTCAAATGAGGGGGTATGAACTGACTGTAAGAGTAAGAATTTTGAAGCTTGTAGTTGGAGGCTGCTTGTTGTTTCCCAGCCACCCAGACCCAAAATAATCACACAGAAACTATATTAATTGCAACACTGCTTGGCCAGTGACTCTAGCATATTACTATCTAGCTCTTGCCTCTTAAATTAACCCATTATTATTATTATTTTGATTTTACAATGAGGCTCATGGTTTACCAGCAAGGTTCCAGTGGCGTCTGTCTCCTCCAACAGCTACATGCCATCTCCTTGATTCTGCAGCTCTTTGATCTGCTTGGAATTCCCACCTTACACTGTTCTACCCTGTCATAGGCCAAAAGCAGCATATTTATTAACCAATGATAATAAAATATATTTACACCATATAGAGGGGAATCCCACATCAGAGATCCACATTCTGTCTTATCCAGACAGAGTTTTCATAGTTCTTCCTGGAATGATCACTTTTCAGCCTGTCTCATATAATTTTTTCAATAGCTATGTCTTCTTTGCCCATGAGACTTTCCCAAGATATATCAAACATAAATTTTCCTTTGACCACTAATTTGTTTCATTTAAGTGAAAATATATATCACTCTACCAAATACTTCAGGCACAATCAAATGAAATTACTTTGTCTAAATCAGTTACCCTAACTAATTCAAAAGTATAATTTTAGAAATAAGCCATTTTATGTTTAATCTTAAACTGTCTGAACTTCTTGACAGTTTAGGGAAAATAAAATTGTAATTTTAGAGATGATTGACTATTTAGAGAAAGTGTTTCATGTAAGGTATCGGCATAAAAGTGAACATCTCATGATAGAGAATGGTTGGATCCTCTGAATAGAAAAAGTCAAGGCAAGAAAAAGTGGAGTGTGTGGGATAAGACAGAACTCTGCAGAAGAATTCAAGCACAAAGAAATAGAACAAGGGAAAATACCTATGAGGAAAATAACTGTGATGGAAAAGGTAGCTAAAAAACAACGGAGTAGAGAGTTATGAAGGTCTCTTCCTGTTGCATCAGAAAAGAAGGATTTTCTGCTCTCATGGGCATTGCCCTGCTCATTTCGCTGCCACTGCAAGTTTTTGTTCAACTGATCCCCTCATATTCACAGCATCCTTGAGTAGAAGCAAAACAATCATAGTGAGGATTTTTCTGAATGGGAAGCTCACAAATTCTGATTATTAGTTACCTTTCAGAGGTAACAAAGACAATTCCTTGGATTGCTTTTTATTCCATACGTAAGTTTTCACCACTTAACTTGATAGAAGAGGCCTTTTTCCCATCCATCATATCCTGTTGGTAAATATTTTGGCTCAACCCCAATACTCCCTCTTTTTTTTATTGACATCAGAAATAATTATGCTATTGAAATAATTTATGCTGAACTTGAAAGCTGAACATCTGACAAATAGATATTAACTTCATTTTAAGCAGACCTGACTTGTAATATCAAATTAAAAGTTGTTAAAAATGATTCTTTTACAAAAAGATACTATTATGCTTTCAAATGGACAAGTATCAGCCTTGTATTTCAAAGATCTTTTTGTAACCAGTTGGACATGTTTTCTCTTTTATTTTATTACCTGAATCTAATCCTATTGTCATACTTTTATTCTTCTAGAACATAGTATGTACATTTTACACTCATTCCAATTGAAGATAGGGGGTTTTTGTGTGTATGTAATACGTGTAGATATGCAAATACAGACTATGTATGTATATATATTCTCCCTTGTTACTGCAAGATTAAAAGTATTTTTTTTTTTT
>NC_022018.1:13332726-13340334 GCF_000317375.1 Microtus ochrogaster | reverse complement strand
CCCCCCCTTCAGCCCGAAAAGCAATCAGGGTTCCCTGTCCTGTGGGAAGGCCAAGGAACCCCCACCTCCATCCATTTCTAGTAAGGTGAGCATCCAAACTGCCTAGGCTTCTACAAAGCCACTACGTGCAGTAGGATCAGAGACCCATTGCCATTGTTCTTGAGTTCTCAGTAGTCCTCATTGTCTGCTATGTTCAGCGAGTCCGGTATTATCACAGGCTTTTTCAGACCCAGGCCAGCTGGTCTTGATGAGTTCCCAATAGAACATCCCCATTGTCTCCGTGTGTGGGTGCACCCCTTGTGGTCCTGAGTTCCTTGCTCATGCTCCCTCTCCTTCTGCTCCTGATTTGGACCTTGAGAATTATGACGGGTGCTCCAATGTGGGCCTCTGTCTCTGTCTCCTTTCATCGCCTGATGAAGGTTAATATTCAGGAGGATGTCTATATGTTTTTCTTTGGGTTCTCCTTATTTAGCTTCTCTAGGATCACTAATTATAGGCTCAATGAGCCTATAATTAGTGATGTTTGTACTTTAAACATAACATACAAAATTAAAATAAAAAATTTTATGCACCGCAGTAATGTGTAGGAAACATTTTGTCATGGAGGATGCCACTAGACTCTTACTAACATGAAAACTACTAGCAGTAACAAAGCAAACATATATCAACATATACTAGCATATAGTAGCATAAAATGTCAAGTGTATAAACAATTATGTCATTATCACTTAAATCATTAATGTACTAGTGTTCTAGCTTCATAATTAATGGTCATAGTCAATAAGATAAATCCAACATTCTCCCTCCTTCCCTACCCCGATGACAAGAATTTATTCACCTCTCTACATCTTTTAGCAGCTGTTTTTTTTTTGTCTGTTCAGCATGAAATTTAATATTAAGCAAGGTAATTACTTTCAGTTGCAGGCATCATTTTTGTCATCACAGTTAAGTGGGGCTTTGACATAAGAACCCAGCAGTGAGCACAGTGGCATGGCAATGCGGGAAGAGTCAGTGGACCCTGTCACACCCCTCATTCGAACGTCTCTTGGGGTCAACTCATTTGTAGTCGTTATCTGCTAATGAATTCTGTTAATGAGACTATGATAACACTTGGAAAGAATGGGGCCATAGCTGTTATTAGAAGATACGATGATGGTGAGGGGAGGGAACAGCCTCTTCTTGCTTTGGATCAAATTTCTCTATCATAGAAACCTTAGCCTGGGAAAATGTGGCCTACATTTCAAGAAAATGTGTTTGAAGTATTCTATATGCATCATCCTTAGGGAAATAAAGGCACACTTGTGGTGGAAAGGAGTATGCAGATGGCAGGCTTACCATCTGCCCACTTTCTTCTAGGCACACACTAAGTGCTAGATTTCCAGTTACCTACTGTGTGTTATAACCAATTACACCAAGAGTTTGTTCATGACATGGCTACTGTCACTCTTGTCTGTCGCATAAACTGTTTATTAACCTTGAGAAAGTGACAGAGTTCCACAAAGTTATTCCCTGCTTCAACTTCATCGCCATAATGCAGCTATGAATGAATGAAATAACAAAATCCCACCTAGCAACAACGCAGAGGTAATTTACCGGGAAATGAACGAAAATTCATCTAAATGGCCAAGTACTTGTCAAAAATTCACAGTGTTCTAGCTGCATGAAGGTATTTATTACCTTCTTCAAATTGGATATTTAATCTAATAAAAGCATAATCATACAATAATCTGTTATATAGTTCCCTAGTGTAAGATAGAGTAGAGATAAGTAGGAATGAACATGTTTGACCCTTAAGGTGACAGTTGACAACCTGAGCAGCTAAAAGTCACCAAACTCTCCCTTTCTCTCCCCAGCATAAACAAATTCATTGACAGTAAAAAATTGTAGTCAAGTCCCCCTCCCTCATCAGCCCAAAGAGCAATCAGGGTTCCCTGCCTTGTGGGAAGTCCAAGGACCACCCACCTCCATTCAGGTCTAGTAAGGTGAGCATCCAAACTGCCTAGGCTCCCACAAAGCCAGTACATGCAGTAGGATCAGAACCCCATTGCCATTGTTCTTGAGTTCTCAGTAGTCCTCATTGTCTGCTATGTCCAGCGAGTCCGGTTTTTTCCCATGGTGGCGGGGAGGAGGCAGAAATCTTTAATAAATAATTAATTTAAAAAATAATGTGGTCAATGTAGGGGGCTGTTTCTTTAGAAACAGCTAAGGAATAAAATGCTTGCTGTGCAAATTTGAGGACCAGGGGCTGGATCCACAAAACCCTTTAATAGTTGGGCAAGTATATGACTACTCGTAACCCAGATATTTCTAGATTCACAGGCACATGGCAATATATATGGTAGAGTCTATCAGAAATTTCCACAGTGTTGATAATTGTACTGTGACTGTTCCTACTGGGAAACGTGCAACTGTCAAAGGTTAAAAAACATTGGATGCTACTATCAAACTGTATTAAAAATGATTGTGTTTGTTTTGTGTGTGTGTGTGTGTGTGTGTGTGAGACAGAGAGAGAGAGAGAGAGAGAGAGAGAGAGAGAGAGAGAGAGAGAGAGAGAGAATGTGTATAGGCAATGAGCAAATAAACAAATTGACTGAATTTTTAATAGTAAGTGAGTTGAGTGAATTTAAGTAGAATTCTTTGTGCTAAATTTGTCCCTTTATGTGAGGTGGAATTATTTTTCAATAAAGCTTTCAAGGTCACACATTTGAAGATTTATTGTAAAACAAACACTCAAATTTAACATTTTTCTTATCTAACCTGAAATTATCTAAATTTTTAAGTACATATTCAACAGACCATATTTTAAAAAAGGCAGATCTCTATGATTTATTTCTGAGACTTTCCACTGTGCAAGTGACTGTCACATAATTTTAGGATGAGCATATTATGAAGTAAAATCTTCTTCTGCAGTATAAACCACAGCCATCTTGGGTATATATCAGAAATTATCGCTGAGATGATGTAATATTTCTATCTTAATTTAGTTTACAGCCCTGTTAATTTTTGCTAGTCTAATGTGCCTACCATACCTATGTATATAATTATACTACATTCTCAATCAAAGACTGAGATTTGATACTAGTGTCTGTCCCGTCTCATGTAGTGCAGTATCACATTCTGTAGACTTAGGAGGTGAGATGGGGTGACATAAACCCAGCATTTCTAACCCCTGCAGGTGGCAGTATCTGCTAGAGCTTTTGGGTGCAATGACTCCCCCTTAGCTTCCTTGCTTTTCTCTGCCAGTTGTTCTGGCCATGGGGGAAACTTACACGAACCTAGAATGTCTACATGTATAACTAAAGAAGTAAAGATATGGTCTGAACATGTAGAAGGCAAGTTTAGACTGGCTTTGCAACTAAATAGATTAACCAAAAATCTTGAAGAGGTGTTTTGAATGAATCATGTGCCTCATTGATCCTCTCTGCATTCTATGTCCATTTGTCTGTCTGATTTAAAAGGAGCGAAAAGAATGGAGTATGTTTGTGTATCTTCGCTAACCTTTTAAAGCCAGATAACTCAGCTCCGACTGCACTGAAATGGGGGTGGTAGATAACAACGTATTCCTTGCTGATGGGACTAGGTGTTCACAGCTTTCGAAACCCCAGTGTTTTATTCTGAGAAGTCATTAGGAGTGAAAATGGAAGAAGAAAAAAATGGCATAGTATGGAGAGAGTTGTAATGTAAATATTCAATGGGGTTGCTATCAGAATATCAGTGCCAATTCTATATAGCTTTAAAATGACCATGAAGGTTAGTGAGCCCCTTAAAAAACCACTAAGTATATTCTCTGGTCGAACATTTTGCATCCTCACATGGAAGCACTAATGGTATCAACAAAAATAATAGAGTTCAGACTATAAGTGAGATATGAGATTGGAAATCATGTAACAACATATTAGAAGAACGCAGGAGTGGTTACACAAAAGCAGCTGGCAATGACAGCTGTTGAAATCCTGAACAAAAGAAATGGCTACCTTAGGATCCAGATAGAATTCCTAGAGGAACCCAGCCTTGAAGGATTAAAGTATTTAGTTTGCTGGGGAGACAGTTAACAATATTTGGACTTTGAAAGGCAGAAAAAGATGTAAATGTCTGCTACAATCAGACACATCTCTGAGCAGAGGGAGATGATAAGCCTAGTGAGCGTGGACGGCCTGTGAGAGGCATGGGGGTGGGGGCTGTGATGGGAGGGTGAGGTAGAAGCAGAATGCAGACTGAGTGAGCGTCAGCCTGGTGAACTTAGGAAGATGCTGAAGGGTCTTTGAAAGAGCACACTGAAAAGTCAGTGGCATGATGGATGGGGACTTTTAAAGGATGATTAATCTAGCTATAAAGGATTTTCATATTTATTAGTCTCCCCACCCTGAGATATAAACTGAATTCCTAGGTTATATAGCCTTTCCCTTGTTTGATGTCTGGGTTGACTTTAGTTATACTTACATCAGCCCATAATAAATTAGAGTCTTCCAGCCAGGAGAATCTCTAAATTTCCATGACAGGATGATCCATTGCCAGAATTCCTGTGCAGCTGTGAAGTTTTTGTCTTACTGTTTAACTTAATCCTCCTGCCGCACTAGAGCACATTATTTTCTAACTACACCTACTAATTAGATTAATGGGTCAGGGCTGTTTGTGTCTAGATCCATTGTAATGTCAAGCTATTTCCCCTCTTCCTTTAACTTTTTCCATATTAATATTTCCCAGCTTAGTCTCTGACCCATCACTCCTTGACATAAAATATAACTAACCAGTCATACAAAAAGATACTTCTTCTGGGGGCTCTAAGATGGCTCAGTGGCTGAAGGCGTTTCAGCACAAGACTGGTGACCCAGGATTAATCTCTAGAACCCATGGAAACATGAGATGAGAAGACTGACTCCACGGTTTTCCTACAGCCTCCACATGTGTGATGTGGTATGTGCTCTTCCCCACATATATCATGCACAAATAATAAAATAAAAATAATAATAAGCTCTAACTTATATATTGTTATGTTGTTTCTCTTAATCGTCTCACAGGATTCTGTTCTAGTGATAGGTGGGAGTTGAGAACAGAGAGAGCTGAACTGAGAGCAGGGAGCAGCTGGGCAGCCCAGTTGACAGTTCTAGGGAGCTGCCACTACACTCTTTATAAGGCCTGTTATTTGGCTTCACTTTATGTCCGTTCTCACTCTCTTGATTTTGTCCACTGCATCATATACATCTCCCTTAATTCTGTGCCTTTTATACTCAACACTTCTGAATATGTTCTTTATTCAAATTTTTGTGCTTTAAAAATCTTGAGACCCTACTTCACTAAAATTCATACATTTTTTACTTCTGGTAAGGATTTTGGCATTAAGGAACTCCATATGTTTTCTAATAAAGCCATTTTCTGCTTTCCCTGGTTCACTTCAAGTCTTCGTTTCTGGAGGAAGCCACATGTAGTCTTCCCATCCCATCTGATCACTCTTGTTTTTGTCATACCTGGCTAAATCTGGCTCCACTTCAGCCTGTGAATCATCCTGCCGGCAGTACCTTCAACCATGTTAATTTCCTCTCTATTCAATTCTAATTTATCTGTAGCAAGGCACAGTGATGTATAGTAGCCTTCTAAAGCATTTACATCTGGCCTGAATTCTGCAGAGAAGGGAGGGTTCCTTCTCTGATGCATATATGTAAGTGAGAAACCGAATTAAAACATCTAGAATAGCAGTATGTTTTCAGACAATTTCCTCAAATCAAATCAGATGCTACCAATGGATTTCCTTCAGTCAGAGCCTTCCCTCCTCATGTGTCTATGCAATAATCAAGTACTTAGGCTGACTGTCAACATTCCAAAACTCGGAATTTTTATATGAACATCATTATCTCTTCTCTAGAAAGAAATTGGGGAATCACTCAGATTATCTGACCAGGTATTCTAAAGTGGTCTTGTTGTGCCCAAGTTGAGAACCCCCAGAGAGACCACTGGAATCCAGTCAAGTCCATAATGCAAAATCACAGTTTATTTCCTTGCACATACAGTCCAGCTAGCTAGGAGCAGTCCCCCATGTGATGCAACGCAGTAGGGAGAGCTCCCATTCCTCATTTGGGGTTCACATATATAGGCAAAAATCGCAAGCCAGGTTTACTCAGGGTCAAGGGGTTGGTTTTTCTAGATACAGGATGTAGACTTCTGCGCACCCTCTTCTCTCTGTCAGCTGCTACTTCTGCTTCTGTGAATGCCCCTGCCCCCCTTCTTCTGTCTAGATCACAAAGCTGGGTGTCAACAGGTGGCTAGCTGCTAAGAACATTTCGTGGTTTATACTTTTGCAGAGGTTCCTGTTTTCAACTAGCTCTTGATGGTGCAAAGTTTCTTAAAATTTTCCATGTCCTTACAGTATGCACAAGAGAGTAATCAAATGGACTGGAGTCACTACTACTGCCAGCAGTCAGGGAAGGTGTTCTTCTATAAACAGTACCCAGTCTTTTCTCATTCCTACATATGACTTCCCAGATTCTCCAGGAACTCCATTTCAATAGAAATCACTTCCTGGTATAAAGTCCTACCTGGAGGAACAGCCTCTTACATTAATTTTGCATACCACTACTCTTCATTCAGTTTGTGTCTAGAATTCTGCCAGAGTTGATAATTCTTAAATTCTTTCCTTATGATTGATTTTAAAATAAAAAATGTATTAATCAGTTTGATGTAAGAGATTAATATACACTTGAATGAGGAGAAAACAATCATCATTCTTATAGTTTTTAAATCAGTATTACTAGAATCTGCTTTGCTTCAACAAATATGTGGCACTCTCAGCCCCCTGCCTCCCTTCCTCCCTTTAAGGACACATCCAGCTGAACTTAGAAAACAATGCATTTTTCCCATGAAGATTTTTTTATGTTAAGTTGAAAAGGAGTCTCATAAAATGACTTTTCAACATAAATAAAGGACCTGAATGATGCTCAAATAAGGCTTAATTATATCAATAATTGCACAACCACAGTCACTGGTGGAAGAACAAATCTATGTCAGATTTAGTGCTATCTGCAATGTTGGTGTATTTAGCAGCTCTCTTTCTTGCTAGTTTTTTAGATGCATGACATTACTATCAAGCTATTAGTTTATTTGACTGCATACTGAAAGAGCAGATGTTTTCAACTTCCACATCTTTGTTAAAACTTTATATGACAAGAACAACTATTGAATATGTATGTTTAATGCCCTTATCATAAACTGCTGAGGACAGGGGGTGGGGGAGGTACAGTGCTAACAGGCAGCAGCAGTTACCTGAAGTAACAAAAAAAGGACAAAGAAAAAAGAAAATAAATAAAAAAGAAGGAAGGAAAGGAAGGAAGGGAGGGAGGGAGGGAGGGAGGGAGGGAGGGAGGAAAGGAAAGGAAAGATTCCTCAGAAGCAATTTTGGACGAATGGCAGGACTGCCACCATCCTTAAGATGGGCTAAAATTGGTCAGGATCACATGATATCCTAGGTAGTAAGTTTATACTGCCTTTGATGACTGAAAATTTTATGCATTTATAAAATAGATTCTTTTTTTCTTTATATTTTTGTTTATTTTTTTTTAGTTCTTGAAAAAAAATTTCCGCCTCCTCCCCATTTCCCATTTCCCTCCCCCTCCTCCC
>NC_022018.1:13319116-13332001 GCF_000317375.1 Microtus ochrogaster | reverse complement strand
CTTCTCACGTTTCTCACCCCAATTCCCCTTAGCTCCATGCCACCTCACCCCCAAGTTCCCAGTTTTTGCCCGGCAATCTTGTCTACTTCCCATATCCAGGCGGATGACTATATGTTTTTCTTTGGGTTCACCTTCTTATTTAGCTTCTCTAGGATCACAAATTATATGCCCAATGTCCTTTATTTATGGCTAGAAACCAATTATGAGTGAGTACATCCCATGTTCATCTTTTTGGGTCTGGGATACCTCATTCAGGATACTGTTTTCTATTTCCATCCATTTGCATGCAAAATTCGCGAAGTCATTGTTTTTTACCGCTATTCTAACCTTTTTATCTCCCCCTCTCAACTCAGCGCATTTCATCTGATTTTTTCCAGCCCTTCATTTCAAAGAAACATCCCAACTAAGAAATCAGTGTTTAGAGCTCATAGTCAATGTTATTAAACACATGGATCACTTGGGTTTTATGACAAACTAATAAGACCATTGTTACTAACTGCAGAATGTTGGTCTTTGGGGACCTTTTGCCTGTGAAAAAGAACGGAACAAGAAGATGGCTTGAAGTCTAATGTTTGGGCAGCTGTGAAGCCCGAGTGAGGATGCTCATTGTTAAATGCACCTTAAGAAACTGTCTCAGGAGTAGACAGTCTTATTTTAATTGTGATCAAAGAGTAAATTCTATAACTTAAACTAATTATGAATAAGTAAGGACAGGCCCATGATGTAAAGGGAGAGAAGAGGGCTCACACCTGAATATTTCTTACGTTATTTTTTTTTAGATACAGGGTTTCTCTATGTAGCCCTTGCTGTCCTGGAACTCTCTTTCTAGACCAGGCTGGCCTGGAACTCATAAAGATCTTTCTGCCGCTGTCTTCTGGGCACACCTGAGTACTTGATAGGAGGCAGTGAGAGGGGGCAATTGGCACTATACTGTTGGAGATTTTCCTAAATTTGTTGGGATATTTTATCGCCTTGCAATCACATACCATATTTGAGATCCCCAGATGCCCAGCACGTCCTTCAAAGGATGTAGATAGTAGTTCCCACTCTCTAATGCTCAGGACTCTCCATCCCTGTCTTTCTGTCTATACTCTCTCTTTTCTTCCTCTCTTCCACCTCTCTTCCTTGCTTCCCCTCTCACCATCTCTCCCCCTTGTTTTCATCCTCCTCCTTTCTGCTCTCTATCTTATTTGCATTGTTTTGTGCTACAGAGGGAATTTTAAATCATCACTTGTTCCCCCTCCTTAAAACTCAGAGATTTCATGTGAGTGCCACTGTCTCCAAAGTTTACATAAACACAGTCACTAAAAAATACTGTCTGTATGTGTTAAGTAAGTTCAGGGCACTAAGAGAATCACATCAGCTGTGTATGTTGGTAAACATAGAATGGCAAGAGATTCTTAGTGTAATTCACCTTAACTTGCTTAATATTATAGATGCAGCTTGTTTCCTTAATTCTTTAAAGCAGCGTAAGAATTATAGTGGAAGGTGCTTATTAGGAAAATAATGGTTTGACAGACTTGAAGAGCAGCAAGTCCACCTGAAGGGATGGAGATTAACATTACAGGTAAATGTCGCCTTCTCCCTCAGAGGAGATCCTGTCTGTACACATCCCACCATGGAGCTCCAGCTTCCCTTTGAAAATCACGTTTGCTTTAGAGAGAAGCTGCAAGCAGAAACAACAAAACAAAGATCTCAGTTATCTTTTTAAGGGTCTGCTTTTCAAGCATTCTTTCATAGAAAGCCACCAGTCAATTCTCAGAGTTGTATCCACTGCTCTCCAGCTAATGACTTCATGAATGACAAGCAGGCAGCATTTCACCCAGGGAATAATATGAAGAGATGAAATGGGTAATTGTGAACTGCATTATTGCTAGACTTTAGGTTAATAATGTCTTGGAAGTTTTGTCTTGGATGGATTTAAGACAACATTCAAGTTATTATATTATTTCATTAAGTTTTGATTGATAGACACAGTGGGAAATCTATTCATAGTCAAGTAAAATGGGATTCTGACTAAATCAAGAAGGTTTGTTTATAAAATCAGTGGACATTTGTGATAGTCCAGTATCCTTCTCTGTCAGTGGACCCTCTGGCTTCATGGCTGGCTGTAGTCTCCAAGCAATGCTAGGCTGAACAATAGCTAACATTGTCACAAATGCTCACTAGCAATCCAAGACAGAAGTTGTTGAAAACTATTTTAATCTCACTAGTGTAAAAGTTAGAATTTCACCAACTTCGAGCAACACACATTTTATTAATTAATAAATAATATCCTTACATACATTATATTTACAAAAAAAAATTGATGATTTTCTATGTCTTTACAATGTAAAAGCATTAAGGTAAGCTTAATGGACCAAAGATTAAAATTCAACAAGTTTGTTCCTTTCCTAACCTGACAAAGATACTGAAACAAAATTCCCAGTGGACATGTTAGGGAGTTATTCTATAGTTATCAGTGTTTGACTTTGTTTAAAAATACTTTTGGTATTTTACATGTCAAACAGCAGAATTAAAGTACTTATTCTTCATTAAATTTGTAAATATTATTTATTCTCTGTTTTCTCAGAGAGTACAGTGGGATGTTCAGATATTCCCAGCTGTGCACAAGTGGATAGTAATGTATTTATCCTTTGAGTTTCTCATATTGTTAGTTGGCGCCATAATATATAAATAAGCTATTATTTTTATTTATTCAATCTTCAAGGGAATGCATTTTGGATAGTAAGATTAATATGTTTGCTATTCATTTTGGACCTAGGAGTCCATGGCTGTGATCATGATTATATCAGAGATTTTACTTGCCTTTTGCCTTAAAGCTAAGCAGCATGTTTTGAGTTGTTAATATACCCAGGATTCTTTTACTCCCTTCCTACAGATAAAAGGAGACATCAGATGTTTACTAGAATATCATCCTAACCAATTCCTAAATAATTGTATTTTTTAGGTACTTAGCAATTTTAAACAAAAAGAGGAATTGAGATGTACCCTAAAAATCCATTATCTCCTACCCTAAATCAAACTAAAGGAAATTTGAATTTAGATCACGCGAAGAATTGCTTAAACTACTTCATGAAAACAATGTGTTCCCAGATTTAGGAAATTTACACAACTTGTATTAAACACTTTAATTGCCTTCTAAGGAAAATGATTTTTTTCTCTGAAAAATTCCTATTTAACTCACTTCATTTATGAATAATAATAAAGTGTTTCCTTGTATACTTTTGTTACTATTTCCACAATTAAGTAAATGATCTTATGAAAGAAGAGCCTAACAGACAAAATTTCTGATCATGTGTTCTTAGAGTCTACCTAACAAGAGAAATGCACAGAAAATAAGAACGTAATGATCTTCCTCATCGATGACTGGACAGGAGTTAGGGGAACAGTTCCCTGGAGGCACTCCTGAGCCATTTTGTCTTCTCTCCTATGTTTAACACACACACAAACTGGTCAGCATTGAATGTTGTGTTGTCCTTATCACATCTCACCTTTCTTGCAAAACTAATTTGTTTCACACTCACTTGAATAATTTGACAGAATACTAATTAGCAAATCCGAAAATGTTCTTTTTTTCGACTGGAGAGTATAAGACAATGTAGCCGATATAACCATCGCCTTTACTTTAGACACTGGGGAGGTGGGTTGTTTGTACTGTACATATTGTAGAAGAAGAATGGTTTTATATTGTGATATTTGGATATGGGGCTCCTTTTATTGTACTTTATTCTTATTATTCTCTTATAGCTGCTTAAATATTTGATAGTATATATTGAAAAAGAAATTTCCTGGCCAGCTGGTTCTGGTGTATTTCATCTCTTTAACCAATATGCAGTATAATCTTCAACAAACATTTGTTCAATAAATGGATCTATAGATTTGCTCACTATCAAGAATTGGATCTAATGTTAAATAAAAAGCAGAGCGCTTTTCTGTTGCTTTCAAGCAGTGAGTAGGAGCTTTGGAATCGCAGACCAGAAGGTCACATTAAGTTTGGTATTTACAACTTTTGCTTTGTTGTCTGGAATTCCCAAGTGACCTTGCAGTAGTTGTTGGGGAAAAGGAGTGCAGGAGAGGTGAAATGCGCTCTTTCTGCTGAGAGTTTTAAAAATAGATCAGACATCCATCTCTGCCGGTATTTTAAGCAATTAGCTGCCAGTTATATATCAGCTTTTGACTTTAGGGTTTTCTAATGCCATTAGAGTCTTTCCATCAGTGATGATGCCGCAAAGTGTGCAACCTGAGACTGAGTCTGCAGGTGTAAAGGGGTAAAGTGTCTCCTCAGAGTAGTGTTTGCAACTCCGAGCACTAAAGGGAAAGGTAGCTGTGTGGGGAATGAAGGAAGTGAGAGAAAAGGCCTTGACAAGGGAAAGTGTGTTTCCCTCTGGGATAAGGCTGAGAATCTACTGAATCCCATCCACTCTTTGGCTTTGGTGACCAACTCTGTTCACTGCTGCTCAGCATTTTCCATCTGTTTTATTCTGTGCTTTCCTATAACTTTCCTAATAGCTCTGCTGCCAGTTTGCACTCCATCCATCCTATGAAACCTGTCCCCAAACAAGATAATGGCTATGGAAGAAAATCTCTTTCGGTCCTTTAACACCTTGGTTCTTCCTCAAATGAGTTCTGCATAGTTTCCTTAATAATGCCGATGCAGTTCTATCAGACACTTGAGGGGAGACCTCTTCTCCTCCCTTGGCATGCTCATATTTTTATTGCAACTTTTCTTTAGAGCTGGCAGCTATCACTTAAATCCCTTTTGTTGTCCTCCCCCCTCCAAAAAAAGGCATAATGTTAAATTGACATCAGATGACACAATAATTTTCCACGTTCAGGTTCCTCCATTGTTTTCCTTAACCTGGGATAAACTAGATGTTCATTGCATCAAGAACAAGAGGCTTCCATAATCAAGAGCTCCTCTGCTTAGGCACACCAGGATGGGGTTGTCTGCTCATTTCAGACGGTATGTGCAGTTGCTGTCACATGGGCAGACAAATGAAAGAGATGCATCTGCTGCTCCATGGAGTTAGAAAGGTCTCAGCAGTGCCTGCTTCTAATTAATTTCTATTAGGCATCTTGCTCCACTGGAAGTCCTCCAAATTAAGAGATATTCCATGAACAACAGCAAATGTCTTTTAGTCTTTGGTTTTCCATAAGATGTGTGGTTTAGAGTAGCAATCCTTTGGGTTAGAGTGTGCCCAAAGAGTTATCTGTAAATATCAGTTAACTAAGACTCATTCTGCTTCCCGAGAATTTGTATACCTGTATCTGCCTCTAGAGATAACCTTCTTCATCTGACCAAGAGTCCAGGCTCTCATTCTTCACTATTGCTTTGATTCTGTTTTCCTTTCAGATTAGCAAATATCTTTTCCTTGAATTATCAGCCAAGGTCAGAATGTAAGAATTGTAAAGAATTCCAAGAATCACCTACTTAGGGAAGAGCCCAGGCAGCACCTTTCTATTCCAGTCCACTTTAACTCAGAGGGCAAATGCAACTAACATCCCAGAAGGCCCTGCTTAGTAACCTAGCAACCTAGAAACAAAGGTATCCAGTGGAACCCAAGGTTCTGTCCAACAGAAACCTGCTGAAGTCACTCCCTGCCTCTCCAAGCTTTCCCAGTCAAGTGCCAGTCATCTCCATAAAGATTTTCTAATTCTAAATTCTTTGAACAACATTCTTTATAGTATTCATCTGACATCTTACCACTGTGAACTGACAAGTGAGATCAGCCATTTTACATCTTGGTCTTAATTTCTGATTTCCTACTATCTCCCTTGTGACCTACCCTCTTTTGTAAAACATCTACTACTAAGCCAAGTAAAGTACTATGTACACATAGTACTTCTTTCCAGCTTTGTTCTTATGCTTCCCTTTTTGGAAGCTACTTTGAGGAAGTTAAAGTTTATGTGAAGTAAGGGAAATTCTGCTGACAAGACATGGCCACCAAGTTCCACTCCAAATGTATAGGTGATGGAAACTGGCTCCTAAAAACACATGAAGGCGTTTAACTCTACCCACTAAGAGTCCCCATGAGTACTTTAATTTGTATTAGAGAGCCCTATAGACTTTTATACTTCCTTAATGTTTATTCTGAAAATCTTATGTCACCATTATCTTTGGATCTATATAGTTAGCACACTAGACAAGAGCAGAATAAACTTCAGATCAAATATACCTTAATCTGTGTCAGAGGCTGCTTACATCTCCGTGTTATTTTATAACCCGACAAGTAGAAAAGGTTCCCATGGATTGTAAGGTGTATTAAAACTGTTGATAAAAATCACAAATACACATACACACATACACCACACACACACACACACACACACACACACACACACACACACACACAGAGAGAGAGAGAGAGAGAGAGAGAGAGAGATACCCTTTAAACTACAAAACAACTTCTGTCTGTCCCTGTTCGACAGAACTCTTGAAAGCATAGAATGTGTACGTCCTTTAATTGCTCTGGACTTGCACAGACAACAAAATGAGCAGACCCTGTATGGTTTTCATTAGGAGATGTTCACCCTATTTATTTTTCTGAAAAAAAAAAAAAAAACAAAGACCAGGGACCTATGACCTATAATCAGTAATTGCATTTTTCTATTCCTGTCAGGCAGGCTTTCCTCTGTCTGGCCTTTAACAGCCCATTTAGCCTTTCTAGCAGTTTATCCATCAGCAAAATGTAAATAGCTGAATTAATGTGAATCAAGTGCTTTGAAGATGGAAACTGCTCTCACGGTAAGTGGCAGCAGAGCGTCTCTTCCTGTATTGAAGAGACACTTATTGAACTTAGTGTCAGTTCCATGCAGAACACTTTAGAGATCATAGAGATACACGGGCATGCCTACAGTGCTAACAAAACCATGGAGGAGGAGGTTGAAACTAGTTCAACATGAGCCTTGACCCAAGAATCTAAGACTGGTGGTCACAACTTGCTGGTTTAAACTCACCAGAGACAACCCCAGCCCATCAGTCACACTAACAGTAAGATTTTGTCCATGACATTAAAGTGTACAGAAAGTTCCTGAAACTGCAGCTTTCCAGTATGTTCTAGAACTGTGGAAGTTTTACCTCCATTGAACATTTGCTCCTAAACGAGAGTCCTATGAAGATAAAATGGGTTCTATCTCTCCTCTTTCCTTCTTTGAAGCAGAGTTTTGGTTTGCCAGTCTGGTGTCAGATTGTCAATTGTCTAATCTCAGCCTCAAGGACTGGAGGTGCAATTATCTGTGTTCATGCTTGTATTTCCAAATGGTTGCCCAAACAAAGCCTGAACATGATTTTGGGAAGAAATAAACTTTAATGAATGATTACAACAAATGTATTGAAAAATATATTAGGCTAATTTATACACAAATATCTTTACATTTATTATTAAATCTTACTTATGATCACCTCTGGTAAAGAGAGGCCAGAAACTGAAGTTCCTAAATTCTCCACCAACTGTCCTCATGGGAACAGAGATGCTGCTGTTTAATAGCCGCATCTTTCTTTGTTCAGGAAGTTTCTAGACACTAAAGAAAGCTGAGGAAGACTGAGGCAGAACATAGTTTCTCCTTCAAGCAACAATTCATGGTTTGCGTTATGTGACTATCTCCAGAACACAGGTTTGTGAAGGTGGTGGAAGAGTTGACTTGAATTTTGAGTTTTCTCCATGTGCCTCTAGGGTTGTGCCCCAGTTGCTAGAACATTAGTCCTCAGCTTTGAGAGGTCATGGAGAATCTTCACTCTGGAGGTCTTCGTCTCTAAAGTGGATAACAACCTGCTTGTAGAGCTGTCATAAGAAGAAACGGGGCCAGCTAAGCTGCATGTTTATCACACCATTTGGCATTTTCAACTTTTAATCTTATGTCCACGATACAAAGAATACTTAGATTCATTTCCCTACCAAGAATCAGGCATTTTAAATATGGTTTCAAGTGGATTCAAGTAAAAATACTAAGACAGCTTAGAAAAATTCTCTATATCATTAAAATGACTACTTTTATTGTTATCGTTTCAGTCATTCATGGAATAGTCAACACTACTAGTACCTGCGAACATCTTAGTCTTAACTTAGCCCCAAATGGACCTCTTTAATTTTTGCATGGAGGTTATAATGATTAATGTTTAATTTTTTTTAAAGATTTTATTTATTTATTATGTATACAACATTCTGCCTCCATGTATGCCCACATGCCAGAAGAGGGCACCTGATCTCATTACAGATGGTTGTGAGCCACCATGTGGTTGCTGGGAATTGAACTCACGACCTCTGGAAGAGCAGCCAGTGCTCTTCACCACTGAGCCATCTCTCCAGCCCCATGATTACTGTTTAAAACAGTAATATTATATCATCAACTTTGTTTCCATATTTCCTTCCATGACTTTTATGAAACAACATTATCTTCAGAAAAATGAAGTTTTAAAAAGATATTATATTCCAATTCTGCATACCTAATAATTATTTCATTTTAATATAATATTCCTACATAAACTTGAGTTTTCTTTTCAAGAGAAATACTGCCCTTTTAAAAATCAGCCAAAACAATGGGCTTCTCCACATCTTGCCTCACTAAATTGTATCCAGTTCTACTGAGAATGGGTATGAAGGAGTCAAAATTGAAAGCTTATGCTGTGGAAATAACAGAAGCTTTTAAAAGGAATGGTGACTTTGCTTCCTTTCTGGTTTTTCATCAGTTGAGTTACAAGAAAAAAAATGCTTTATTATTGTAGAAACTCAGTATTTGACTAGACTAGCTTCTCTTGTTTGTTTGCCTTTGTGGCCTCAGCCTAAAGATAAGCAAAATCAGAATGGTCTCCTTGGAGCTTTGCTGCCATGAGGATTTAATAGTCTTCAGTTTGGTTTAGTGTTCATGATTAACTTTGTTTGTTTTTTTAATACTTCCTTTTTCTGAGTCTTGAGTTTCACCAATTTATGTTCCTCCTGTTCAAACATCAGATAGCTCCTAGCAATCAGAATGAGATTAATTGCATTCCCTAGTTGCCTTCCTTTTTATTTTTTTTTTCTTTCAACAAGGCAAGTCATCCATATCCTCTCTGAACTGCGTTGGTGTAGTTGTCTGTGTAAACATTTGCAGTGTGAACTCTGCCTGCCATGCTAAAACATAGCAAGGCCAACAGCATTGTGCTCACATGTTCTTGGTATCACCGCATGTGTTGATACTATACTGCCCTATGAGAAGGTATTCTGGCTAATGCTTCAGAACATGTGTACTAGGGACTGAAAGGAGCTAGGTCCAGGGGATGCACAGCATCTTTGTGACTCTGTGTCTTTCTCCTTTTCCATATCCCCATGCAATGGTCTAGTACCACTAATCTTGTTGCCTCACGGTTATATCTATCCCTTCAGTTTTCCTCGGGTAGGCAAGACTGGGCACAGAAAACAACTGGCTGATGGGAAAGCTCCAAGATACCAGGCAATGTAATTAGCTTTTAAATTTTTTTGATTTAGATTGCTGCCCCCATTTTTTCCTCTTTTTTGGAAACATATGACATAACAAAGGGAGGAGTTCACCAGAAAAGTGTTAAAGGGGAAGTCACATATACCAATGACAGTAGTAGCAATATCCGTAAGGGTCATTCTTTTACTAAGTTCATTTTCCATTGACCCTACCTGGAATTTATAAGTCCTTTTCCCTTAAGCTAAACTGGAAATTGCTCTTCTTTTTTAAAAAGGTATTTAAACTGTATTGTATATGTGAGAAAATGTGAGAATATTTTCATTTAAGACTAATTCTAATGTGATAGAAAGGAAGAAAGGAAGGGAGGGAGGGCGGTAGGGAGGGAAGGAAGGAGGGAGGAAGGAACACAAAGACTTTACATTGTACATTCATTATCATTGTGTCATGTCATAGTCATGACATCATGACTTCTTTGTCTTTTCTGAATCTTGTGTCCTCCAGAACGAGAGGAAATTAGGGAATAGCATACTAAGGTACCAGTATCTCTTGCCTGGCTGCTGTAACATTATAACAACAAAACAAAACAACGTAGGAAGACAGCAATAGATTTTAGAGCCTAACTCTGAGGACATGAGGTTCCTCATACTAGGTTTGAAAAAAAAAAATATTGCACACAGTTCCTTTGCAAATTAAAAATCCAAAAAAACAATGTCAAACAGCCTGCTGATTAAATTTTAAGTCATTAGTATCATCACATATGTGTTTGTGTATATATAATATATATAATATTTACATATATAATGGTATATAATATTAAAGTCATTAGTATTATCATATATGGTTTGTGTGTATATATAATATATAAATATTATATATTATCATATACCATGGGGTTTTGCTTTAACTTTTCCTTACTGGTCCTTAAATTAGAGCACTGTGTAGTTCCAAAAGTGACATGATTATTGAGTAAAGAAAAACTGTGTAAGTTTTACCTTGCTGCTTGAGCATTCTCTTTGGTTTTAATTTGGATTCAACTGCTGTCATATGTTGAATTGAGAGGCTCTGATTCACTTGGTCTATCTTCCCAGTGGAGAGACGAACCAAGAGTGGCTGGGGAACTGCAAAGCAGAGCTATTAAATTTGTATTTACTGCTAATCATTTCAACTCCTGGCAGGCAGCCTAACTGCAAGCAGGAAGAGGGTGCTCCGGAGAGTCACGGTCATATAACTTTCCCGGTGACTTTCAGTAAGACACAGGGGTTGTGAAAGCTCCTGGTTTATTGGGTAAATATTATTTCAGCTTAACTTTTCCTGTGCTGTTTCCAAACTCAGGATTTATTAAATATAATTTAATGAAATATATAATTTAAAGAAATGAGGCAAGATGTGATTAGTATCTTACCGTCTCGTCATGTTAGGACAGGCAGTCAATGCATCAGCTCCTTAAAGAGGAAAAACTAATCTAAGGCGTTTTCTATGCATAGCTTCCATTAATGTTAATGGGTTTTTCTGGGCACAGTTTCTATTAATGTTAATGAGATGTCCCCTTGAAGAAAAGAAAAGGAAAAGGAAAGCAAACCAATCTCTGTTTGCTTCAAGTATTTTCCAGTGTAGGCTGAGAACGAGTATCTAATAATAAAATATACTGACTCCAAGGCAGGAAATTATTGACTGTCTAAGCTTGCTTTCAGCGTATTTCAGTTCCCTCGCTAAAGTTGTGGATTCAGCGCATCTACAGGAAATACAACTATATCAGTTGTATAAGAAAGCATCAATCCTTTTACAACCAGGGATCTCCCTTAAATTTAAATTATCATTGAGATTTTTCTTTTGTATGTTGAGTTGTGCCTGTGCCTACCACTTAAACAATGTGTGTCATGAATGACTGAAGACTCATTAAATACGAGGTAGGTGAGTTATCATTGGCGAGGAAGGACAAGAGTGGTGTATTTCTTGACATTTAGTCAAGGTCAATTGAACATTTCTATTGTAGAAAGAGCAATTCTGATATGTGCTGCATACCCAATATGTCAATTTCTGTATTAAAATTGTATGCTGAAAAGGGCATGTATTTAAAACCCCGCCTGGTGGCAGCCTTTTACTAGTTAGTCTTGGTGCCAAAATGGAAGAAATGTGTCTTTATTCCCAGGCCCGTAATTTCCCTCTCCCCACTTTGTTCCTTTCTTTGTTCCATTCCTGCGGCCTCTTGAATAAAACAGCACACTTCCTAGTGCAGTAAACAGGTCATTCATAAGTCACTCATAATTTTCCAAAACAAAAGCTGCCTTTTGTGAAAATGGCCTAGTTAGATTATGCCACAGAAAGTACAGGAATGTGGCAATAATATGAGCCCCTTCAGAAAGGTCATTTGGAAAAACTCCCATGTTCTATCACATTACCCTAGTGTGAATGCGAGCACAGATTTATGTTCTGCTCCATAGAAAACACTTATTTTCTTTTCTTTAATTTTCTTTCTTTTTTATTAAAACTAATTTCCATGCCATCTGTAACTTGGTATTTATATGACTTTATCAGCCTACAAATACGAATTCCATTAACTTTAAAGCTTACCTATAATAGAAAATAATGTCAAAACTGGGATCTCAGTTATTACTGGCTTTTCCTAGTTACATGTTTGTTTGTTTGTTTGTTTGTTTGTTTGTTTTTTCAATTTCTGGCTCAATTTTGAAAAAAAAAACTTTTTGAAAAAGAAATCAGTAGATTTCCTGTTAACTCCAGGATTCCATATCCTGGTAGACCCCTGTTTCTTTTGTATCATTGTATTTGCCTAAAAGTAGGTGAGAGAGAAAAATCTAGAAATATGTATCAGTGTTACAAAGAAAAATAGCAGTAAACACCAAATAGATTTTATCCAAGTGTGCAGTCTGTATGCAAGCACTACTACAGCTTTTCACAGTGCTGTTAGTTGACTTTGGGGTTTCATACACAGGGTTGCCATCTCATTTTCAGGGGTCTACTATTGTATTTCCTGGTGCTGAGCAGAGAAGTCCGAATGCCGAGGGGCACAGAAGGTTTCTAAGCAGGATGTGTATCTGCATGGGGTGCAACAGCAGAGCAGTTCCACGTCATGCTTGAGAGAAGAAATGCTTGATTACGATGTGTGCTGAGTTGTGGATCCTGGTTGGATAAGCTCAAAACACCCAAAGAACTCATTGATGCTCAAATCCTAACAGTTATTATGAGATGATTGAACATCATCTGATGCGAAAGAGCCTTTAAGAGCTTTAAGCTAGACTTCATAAATATTTAGCCAATAAACCATTTTTAATAATGAAAGTATAGTTTAACTTATAAGACATTCTAATAAGGACAAAACTACACAGAGAATAGAAGAGAACATTGGCTTTTCGGGTATTGGGGAGAGAGTAGAGTGACCGCACATCCAGACGGATGGGATTTTAGAGTGATGGGGCCATCTGATATTTCATCACCACTGTGGTGGTGTATTTA
>NC_022018.1:13303199-13318232 GCF_000317375.1 Microtus ochrogaster | reverse complement strand
GGTATAACTGTATTCTTTTGTCAGGGAAATGAAACTGATATAAAGGTTAGTTTTATCCGGTGCCATATATTAGTGGGGAGAGGAAATGAAATTTATTGAGAAGCCACTGATGATCCATATTGAAATATCATAAATGAGATGAAAAATAAAATTCTGGAATCTGGCCAACACAAGACGAAACTAATATTAGGGTGTAGGTGTGAGTTTTGGTTGCTGTCTAAGATGAACTCTGAGCACTGTGACCTCACCCTGTGTTTGCTTCCCAACATATCCAGTGCTGTCATCAGGCTCAGCAGCACGTGAGTTTCAGTCCCCAGCCTTTATCCCAAGCTCAGGAGCAGAGCCTTTGCCTGGCTGTGGCTCCTGGAACAGGGGCTCACTTGGTTTCTGGACCCCCACCTCCACACTTTCCTGAGTTTTCCTCTGCTCCTCTTGTTCCAACTCTTTCTGTGGCCATTCCTCATATCCTTGACCTAGAATTATGAGAGGCCACAGGAGCCTCTGCTCCTGTACTATTTATACTCAGGCCCCTGGAGATCCCATTCTCTCCTGGGGCTTTAAATATCAGCTTTGATGCTTGCAAATTTACTCCCATATAGTAAACTCATATGCTTTCTCTCAGCCAGCTGTGTACTGATTTTAGTTGCCTAAACCAACATGACATTCCTGTCACTCTGTAGTTCTCCGGAGTGTCACCTCAACTGATGGCAGCTCATGGATATATTGTCTTTCTAAAATCCCCAAGATCAGCTTGAGTGCTTACAGTTTCTTCTACTTCACATTCCTCCCATCAGTAATCTTGCTGGCTCTATTTTAGCTTGACTTAGTTATAATTAAAATCTACTCAGTATTGACCATGTCTTGTGATTTTCAGTAGTCTCCTAATGTCCTTTCTCTCTGTGCCTTCAGTTTCTTTCTGAATCCATACAATCTAAAGACAAACTTCTTTTGTTTAATTGTAGACAGGATCTCTCTGTGAGGCTCTGATGGCCTTAGAACTTGCTATGTAAATCAACCCAGCCTCTAACTCCCACTGAATCTGCCTGCCTTTGCTTCCTGTGTGCTGGGGTTAAAGAAGTGCTCCACTCTGCTTGTTGAGAATAAACACTCTAAAATTTAAACCAGGTTGTACCAATAATCCCCTGAGAGTCCTTCAATAACTACCAACCCAAAGTAAAAGCCAAAACTTTTCTATTGTCCTATGAATTCCAACCTAACATGAACTCTTCCCTACCCTACTGTATTGTCAGGTGCTTAATCTAGCCACATGGCCCACTCCAGCTGTTCTGCTTATTTGGCCTCTGAACATTTCTATCTTGTTTTCCCTTGCCTGAAATATTTTTGTTCTAAATGTTATGGCTCTTTGCCTTAATTCCTATGAGTTGGATGATGTCACCTTTTAGTAAGGGCTTCTCTGGCCACTCTTCCAGGACACCTGTTCACCCCTTCATGATCTTTTCTTATAATTTCATTTAGTTACTCATTTCTATTTACCTAGTCTACAGTGAAAAACACCTAGACTTCAAATATTGTATATGTTGGCTTTTTTGCTGCTGTGTCCCTGGTATCTCGAAAGTGTCTAATCAGCATAGATGCTGAGTAAACACTGGTCCAGATAATGAGTGCAATTGTAACTGCATTAAAAATTCTTCAATACACTAAGTACTATAGATGTGTTAGTGTAGACCACTCTCTCCTTATGGAACAGAAGGACTAATCATATTTCTGGGCTTAATCGCTCGGGAAAGCTGCAATGAAAGAAAACTGGTTCCTCCTTTCAAAGTGAACCCATCAGAAACCTGCCTGTTACCTGCATTTAGATGTTTCCCAAAGTAATAAGGAAAATCTATATCATAGCCCTGTGCATTTGTCCAGGAAATGTAATGAGAAAGCTTGACCAAACCACCTCTAGACTTTGGGAACTGTTCCTGTAATAATGTTGAAAAATCTATAGAAAGTCAATGCGGATGAGAACTAACTGCTGAGTGTCAAATAGACTTATAAAACAGCCAGAACAACAACAAACGGAAGGGATAAAATGAAGGAAATATCAATATCTGGCATGTGAAGGACTCTCTAAGGATGTATTTTTCAAAAGTTGGAGGAGGGGACCACACTGAACATAGATCTAGTATGGTTTGGGAAGAAAAGGCAGTACTTTCTAGTATTTTGGTGACTGCTCTTTCCCAAAACTGGACAAATATTCAGGCATTGGTGCAAACAGTTTTCATGGGGCACACTAGGACATCAGCCTACTGCTCAGCACACCTCTGCCCACTCCTTCTGTGGGAGCTGGTCTCACCAGAAGAGATTAAAATGTCTTCTCTATAGGCAAAGATGCAAAGGGCAGAGTCCCATGTTTATGGCACTAACAAGTGGGAGAGGGGTTCCAGTTCACTTGCCTGCTTCCTCAGGAGCAGCCACTGGAAAAGGAAACTTGCTAGGCCACTTAAGATAATGAGGGCAGTTGAGTGTCAAGCTTCACTGTGGACCTCATTAATGCAGCTCCTCAGAGGTGAATTTTTTACTTGAAAAAATTAGCCCTGTGCTCTCAAGAGCACTGAGAAGACATCGTCCAGCCTGTGGTGAGGATCCAAGGGTCTCCATTAGCCCTGCCGTCAGAAAGGAAAGTACTTTGACTCGCTGCCACATTCAGATGACGGAGGAAACATGCTTCTCAACATTTTAAATAGGTTTTGGTAAAGAAATGGATTTTGAAAAGGATATTTAATCAGCAAGTGTATCTGCTCTAATGGAGCTCGGCTGCCTGGACACAGAGGCTGTCATTAGTTGTGTTCAGCAAAAGTTATCAGCAAGATATTCTTATGAAATTCAGCAACTGGACTGCTTTCTCTCAAAGCTTTGTGCCAGAAATTCTGAAGAAAATTGCCTTCTGTGATTCATTTATGGGGTGCGTCCTTCCCTAGTTCTTGTTCCCAAGCTGTTCTCGTGGCACTGTAAATAACTCAGAATAATATTGACCTCTGGCAGTCTTTAGGAGGACTCTATCTTGTGTTGTTTACTTTAGATGCATACATTAAGTGCATCAATGATTGAATCCCAACAAGCTTTATAACGAATTTCTGTAAGGTTGTCTTTTGTCCTAATCAAAAAGTCATATCCACCCCCATGTTTCCTACCTTAATTTATGTCCTCGTCATTGAGAGGCATTTTATAGACTATATAGAACTCGAAAAGCAATGCAAAGCATTTAATCTGGTTCTACCATTAACCACCCGGGTGATTGTTGCTAAGTCTCTTCAGCTTTGCTTTCATCCTCTACAAATCTGGAGATTTTGCTCCCTGACTTCTGTAGCAATTGTAAGAATTAGGAGAGGTGAGAGAAGTGAGCTGCTTCTGTTATGTCACAGCCTAAGTTCACGTATCTGTAATTATTCTAAGTCACGTCTCATTCCTGGATCCCTAAAAATGATCAGCAAGCAATTACTTAAAAGCAAATGCTTAGTCAAAATATATCTTTCAAGCCTTAGTGAATAGTACAGTAGAGCCTGAAGAAATGAGATAATTTGTATACCAATAGGTAGGAAAACTTATTTTTCATACCTTAGCTTTGTGTGTTGCAGTAAAGTCCAGAAAGGGACCTAGAGAACAGCATTATCAAATCAGAAAATTCAATGAGTGTTACCCGGTTTAATGAAATATTTATCTATATGTAAACAATCTATGACTGGGAGCGAACGTCTGTTTTAAGACCTCATATCATCCAAGGTATATACTACCACACTTCTATTACACAAAACAATGTTGATATTTAATAAGTGGTCTTAAAACCTTTTCAGGATGAAGGTACCATGTGCAAAATAATATGCTATCTCCATTTTTTGTGCCTAGAGTCTGCCTTTTGTCCTATTAAAGAAATAAATGAATGTATGTGTATCTACGCTCACACACATACACACACACACACACCACACACACGAATGGAATTAGATGATCGTGTGATTGTATACTTTAGTATTTAGGATCTTAGACATTTTCATAATATTTTAATAATTTGTCATAAAGATATAGTATTGTAACCTCTTTTGAAAAAAAAGTCTTTTAAGATTTTTATTGATTTTTTTTTCACCTAAATTTTCTTTGAGAGTGTTTTGCAAATTGGAACGAACAGAGCATGCATTTCCATGGGAAGCAAAGTGAGAAAAATTATAAATCTAGTATTAAATTATCTGTTTACTCCCCTCTTTACTGCTGGCAATCCAGCAGTAGTCCATTAGCTGTTGTTGCCAGCAAACATGATGAAGTTCTGCAAAGTCAGTTGGGAGCTATAAAGTATACAGGTCTTGTTTTGCATGAAGCCAAATGGTGAAAAACAACCCCAAGAAACAGCCTTTTTGTGATATTTATGAAAATGATTTCTTTTGTATTATTCTGTTCGAATTCTAGCAGAAAAAGATATACTAGAATCAAAGTTGAAATACAAAAATGACTCAAATAAATACAGAAAAACTATATTGAAATGGACCAGTTAGATGGCAGTTTTTGGCACCGGTAGATGAAGCCACAGGCTTTATATCTATCCCAACGTGTTACATCGTTTTGCCTTGTTATCTGAATAGGGGTTTTAGAACAAAATCTCTTGAGCTAGGGTCACACCCTTTCATGCATTTTCCTTTCAAGCTGAAAAAAGTCACTTTTACATTTTACATTCAAATGATAGATTTTTGTTTTAAATGAACCTCCTCTTTGAACAATTCACTGTCTGCAGCAAGGATTTACATCTTCCTAATCCCTGTCACAGGCTTTAGACAGGATAAAAACAGCTCTGATTACAGAGGAGGTGAAATCTGAGATGCATTTCTTTTGAGGTGTGTCAAAAGGACTTGAACAGACACTTAGTAGTGGCTTTCACTTACCTTGCCAGGACTTCCCAAGGCCCCAGGACATTCATTAACATTTGTCACCACTGGTCCAGTCAAACTAGCCCAGAAGAAGCTGGATAAATTTGGATGGTTAGTATTAAATAAATAAATAAATAAATAAATAAATAAATAAATAAATAAATAAATAAATATTGTGTTGAAATAAGAGCGGCGGGGCTGCGTCCCTGGCACCCGGCCGCCCACATGGCTAGCTTAGCTTATGCCCCGAAATAATTACATGGAAACTGTATTCTTTTAAACACTGCCTGGCCCCATTAGTTCCAGCCTCTTATTGGCTAGCTCTTACATTTCTATTAATCTTTGTAGCCCACGAGCTGGCTTACCAGGAAAGATCTTAACCTGCGTCTGTCTGGAGTGAGACAATCATGGCGACTCCCTGACTCAATTTCTTCCTCCCAGCATCCTGTTCTGTTTTCTCCGCCTACCTAAGGGTTGGCCTATGAAATGGGCCTAGGCAGTTTCTTTATTAATAAGAAATCACTCCCACATCAATATTGGGTCATCCTGTCTTCCAAAAATGAAGGTTTGATGTTTAGCTATCTTAATGTTGTTACTGAAGCATAGAAATCATGCAATAACTATTCAGGATTCAATTATTACATTGGTGCAATTCTCATATGAATCAGGTCACAACGCAATCTGTATGGAGCTGTCAGTTCTCACACAAATGACAAACAGAAGTTTGAAGCAAATATGTCTTTCAGACCCACTGAAATAATGCACACTGTCTGATACACAACGAACATGGCATGAACGACCTTATATGCAAAGGGACCCTGTCTGAGTTCACTACAATACACCCACACCTGTGCCCCATTAGACACACAATGCTCTGTCTTACATCACTGGCCACTCTTCAGCCCGTGGAGAGGAAACGTGAAGGCCTCTTCCTCAGTTGCTAAGTCTTCAGCAGTCCCAGATTTCTTTTTTTTTTATTTTTTAAAAAGAAAACAAACTATCTTTTTTTATTTTGCATATAAATCCCAATTTCCACTCCCTCTACCTATCCGCCCACCTCCCCATCCAGTCCTCAGACAGGATAAGGCATATTGCTTTGGGGAAAGTCCAAGGCCCTCCCTACTATATCTCGGCTGAGCAAAGTATCCATCCAAAGATAATGGGTTCCAACAGAGCCACTACAAGCAATAGGGATAAATCCTGGTGCCAATACCAATGGCCCCTGAGTCTGTCCCAGCCATTCAACTGTTGCCCACATTCAATGGGACTAGTTTGGTCATATGCTTGTTCCTTCCCAGTCCAGCTCTAGTTGGTGAGCTTCCATTATCTCAGGTAACCTGTGTCTGTGGGTGAACCCATAGTGGTCTTGACTTCTTTGCTCATGTTCTTATGGCTGCCACTCTTCAAATGGACTCTGGGGGCTCAGTTCAATGCTCCAATGCAGGTCTCCCCCTCTGTTTCTATCAATTGCTGGTTGAAAGTTTTATGGTGATATTTAAGATAGTCATCAGTCTGACTATAAGACAAGGCCAGTTCAGGCACCCTCTCCTCTATTGTTTAGGGTCTTAGCTGGGATGATTTTTGTGGATTTCTGGGGATTTCCCTAGTGCCAGGTCTCATGCTACCCCACAATGGCTCCTTCACCCAAAATATCTCTTTTCTTGTTCTCATCTCTGTCCTTCCTCCATCTCGACAACCTGTTCCCTCATGTTCTCCTTTTCTTTCTCCCCTCTTCTTCCCCTTCCACTCTTCCTTCTCCCCAACCCTTACACTCCAAGGTGATCTTGTCCATTTCCTCTTTCCAGGTGGATCTATATATGTTTTACTTAGGGTTCACCTTGTTACTTAGCGTCTCTAGGATCATAAATTTTATGCTCATTATCCTTTGCTTTATAGCTAGTATACGCTTATGAGTACATACCATGTTTATCTTTCTGGGTCTGGTTATGCCACTCAGGATGTTTTTTTTCTAGTTACATCCATTTGCATGCATATTTCAAGATGTCATTGTTTTTTACCACTGAGTAGTACTCCATAGTATAAATGTGTCACATTTTCTTTAACGATTCTTTGGTTGAGGGACTTCTAGGTTGTTTTCAGGTTCTACCTATTTCAATAAATGGTGCTAAAAACATAGTTGAACATATGTCCTTGTAGTATGATTGAGCATCTTCTAGGTATATGCCCAAGAGTGGTATTGCTAGGTCCTGAGGTAGGTTGATTCCCAATTTTCTGAGAAACCGCCATAATGACTTTCAAAGTGGTTGTGCAAGTTTGCATTCCCACCAGTAATGGAGAAGAGCTACCCTTATTCCACATCCTCACCAGCATAAGCTATCATTGGTGTTTTTGATCTTAGCCATTCTGACTGGTATAAGATGGTATCTCGGAGCTGTTTTGATTTTCATGTCTGTGATGGCTAAGGATGTTTAACATTTCCTTAAGTTTATTTCAGCAATTTGAACTTCTTCTGTTGAGAATTCCTTAAATCTGTACCCCCATTTTTAATTGGGTTATTTGGAATGTTGATGTCTAATTTCTTGAGTTCTTTATATATTTTGGAGATCAGTTTGTCTGATATGGGGTTGGTGAAGATCATTCCCATTCAATAGACTGTCTTTTGGTCTTATTGACCTTGTCCTTTGCTTTACAGAAGCTTCTGAGTTTCAGGAGGTCCCATTTATTTATTATTGCTCTCAGTTTCTGTACTATTGGTGTTATATTTAGGAAGTGGTCTCCTGTGCCCATACATTGAAGACTTATTCTCACTTTCTCTTCTAACCTGTTCAGTGTGGTTGGTCTTTAATCCATTTGGATTTGAGTTTTGTGCATGAGAATAGATATGGGTATATTTGCATTTTTCTACATGTTGACATCCAGTTATGCCTGCACCATTTGTTGAAGTTGCATTCTTTTCTCCATTGTATAATTTTAGCTTTTTGTCAAATATCAGGTGTTCATGAGTGTGTGGATAAATATCTGGGTCTTCCATTCAATTCCATTGGTCAACCTGTCTATTTTTATGCAAATACCAAGCTGTATACATTACTGTATCTCTATGAAAGAGCTTGATGTCAGGGATGGTTATGCCTCTGAAAGCTCCTTTATTTACAGGATTATTTTGGCTATCCTGAATATTTTGTTTTTCCATATGAAGTTGAGTCTTTCAAAGTCTGTGAAGAATTGTATTGGGATTTTGTTGGAAATTGTATTGAATCTATAAATTGCTTTTGGTAGGATTGTCATACGTGTTATGTTGGTCCTACCTATCCAAGAGCATTGGAGATCTTTTTATTTTCTTCAATTTCTTTCTTTAAAGATTTAAAGTTCTTGTTGAACAGGTCTTTTGCTCCTTTTGTTAGTGTTACCTCAAGATATTTTATGTTATTTGTGGCTATTGTAAAGGATGATGTTTCTCTGATTTCTTTCTCAGCTTCTTTAACATTTGTATATAGGAGGGCTACTGATTTTTTTTTTAGTTGATCTTGTATCCTGCCACATTACTGAAGGTATTTGTCAGCTGTAGAAATTCCCTAGTAGAGCTTTTGGGGTCATTTATGTGTACTATCATATCATCTGCAAATAATGGAAGTTTGGCTTCTTCTTTCCAATTTGAATCCCCTTGATTTCTTTTGTTGTCTTATTGCTCTAGCCATAACTTTAAGAACTATGTTGAGTATATATGCAAAGAGTGGACATTCTTGTCTTGTTCCTGATTTTAGTGGAATCACTATTTCTCTGCATTTAATTTGATGTTGGCTTTCAGCTTGTTGTATTTTGCTTTTATATTATGTTTATATATGTTCCTTGTATCCCTGATCTCACCAAAACCTTTATCATGAAGGGGTGTTGATTTTTTTCAAATGTTTTTCAGCATCTTATTACATGTTTTTTTTCTCTTAGTTGATAGATATGGTGGATTACATTGATAGATTTTCATATGTTGAACCTTCCCTGCATATCTGAGATGAAGCTGACTTGATCATGATGGATGATTTTTTGATGTGTTCCTGGATTGGGTTTGCCAGTATTTTATTAAATATGTTCATGAGTGAGATTGATCTGCAATTCTCTTTTTTGGTTGAGATTTTGAGTAATTTTGGTGTCAGGGTAACTGTAATCTCATAAAAAGAGTTTGGCAATGTTCCTTCTGTTTCTATTATGTGGAACACTTTGAGGAGTATAGGTATTAGCTCTTCTTTGATGTTTTTTGATAGAATTCTATACTGTAATCATTCTGCCTTGGGCTTTTTTGGTTGGGAGACTTTTGATGACAGGCTCTATTTCCTTGCAGGTCTATTTAAATTATCTACCTTGTCTCGATTTAATTTTGCTATGTGGTTCCTATTCAGAAAATTGTCCATTTTTTTTTACATTTTCCAGTTTTGTGGAGCACAGGTTTTTGTAGTATGGCTTACTGATTTTTCTGGATTTCCAGTGACACACTTCCTCCAACAAGGCCAGACCTCCTCCTAATAGTACAACTGCCTTTGGGGGCCATTTTCTTTCAAACCACCACACCTTCATATTCATTTACTAAACCACACTCATATTTTTTGAAGGAGGAATAGTTTCACTGTAGAAGAAAAAAACACTTGTGTCTTCATTAGTTTATTCACAGTATAAACTTAAAGCAAACATCCTACCTGTGCTGTAGAGTTGAGACAACACCATAAGACAGCAATTACCTCAAATATCTTAGCAATGGAGGTCATGGGCTCATTCAAATATTTTTTCACAAGGTGATTGCTAGCAAATTAATCTTATATTTTTGTCATGCTCTTTTCAAAATTCACAGGATTTTTCTGAAAGTCTGAAGCTCTATTGTCAGTGAATTGGTGGGGAATGTACTCTGTTGGTAACCATGTGAAGATGTACACAGATCTACTTCTTCATATGTGAGCTAAAACAATCTGTCTAGCTTTAAGCCTTTTATCAAGACACATTTTTTGGAAGAGGTGCAATCATTTAATACTGGCTCTAAGGGTCCATCTTTTCTCTGTTTTTTTTTTTGCCCATTTTGTATTGTCATTTTCACAAATGACATTTTTTTATTGGAATTACTTTTCAATCTCAAACGTTTGTTTCAAAAACCCTTGTAATTGCTCATTCACAGTTGTGTCTGTGTTTAAATGGCAGACTGAGGGTTGAGCAGGGTGTTGATAAACCCTCCTACCTCACTTCATTACCCCTTTACATATACCTGAGTTAAGAGTTAAAGATTTTTATAAGTAACCCGAATAATTTTGGAACTTCAGTGCTGGTGCTATTTTTGCACAGCAGTTTGGGAGTTCTTCTGACTAAATGGATTTCCATAAATCTAATGCCTGTTGCTTGTTCTGTGACTCTCAGTTTCAAAAGTGGAAACAACAGAACAAGACTGAAAAGAGTCCACCATAAGTCAACTTCCAGTTATTTTCCCATCTAAACAGTTTTTTGTTTAAAAAAAAAAACAATGATCAACAATTGTGAAATCTCTATTCCTTTCATCTGCAAAATTTTCTGGCACACATACATTAAATGTTAGTGTGTATTTCATTTTACTTTTCGTGGCTATTTCATTTTACTTTTGGTCATTTAAGGAAAGCAGTGAAAGGTTGTATTTCATTAATGTCCACTCTTTCCCCATTAGAAGGCTAAAGAGGTGAAAGTGTTGAAAAGGCATTTTTAGTTGGATGCATCTCAGGCAAAGAATTGACCATCAAATCAGAAGTATTTCAGAAAAATTTAACAAAATTGCATACCTTGTCAGTAGTGTTAGCTGTTTTCCTGAATTTGAGGAAATGTTGCCTCATTTATTCTATAGATTCAAAAACAGTATTGAGTTAATTGACATGAACATATTGTAAAATTTTAGTCTATAAAAAATTGGATTAAAGGCTGAGGTTACTTTGTCCTGTGCTTTAGGAAAGGAGACTATGAGAAGAAATAGATGTGTTCCTTCATCTAAAGGAGACTTATAGAGTGCATGATCCAGAGATTTTTTTTTAGATTTGCAAACCAAGTTTATAAGTTGTCTCAGAACACCCGTGTGTTCTTTTTAAGTGTCTGACTCTGTTGGCATCTCCCAGGAAGTCCAGGAAATGGTTTTAAAGTTCAACATTAGCTTTTGTGTTTGACTGTGCATTTCTTTTCATTAGGAATTCCTGCTTCCCCTTCTACTTCTCCCCCAGACATTGACAAAGGCTTCTGGTTGATCATTGGTTTCTTACTGCTGAACTCACACTTCAGTTTACATATCTAATTCCCCCAGTGAGGTTGAGATTAATATCTTTAACTTCGGTGAGTTCTTCCAGCTTTCCGAAGTCTTTGCTTAGAGCCCCTAATACTATGTCATCAAGCTTGTTGATAAGCTTCAATTGCTGTAGAAAAGTCAGGGGAAGTTCAGCGAAATTTCACCACTCTTTTCATTGTACCCGTATGTGGCACAAGTATTATCCTTCCAGCATACGTTTCCTTGTTTTAAAATTGTTAGTCACAATAGAAAAGAGAGCTGTGTCCTCAGACATATTTGTAAAGTCTCAAGTATCTGGCAAGTATCTAAGCACTAATATTTTAAGAGTAGTAAATATAACTGACAAACATCTTATAAGAAGATGTTTCCTATATTTTTGGTTGTGAGCCTAGCCTTTAAAGGCTGAGCTTTGGACTGACGAGGTAGGGGGACTTGACCAGGGGAGGAGGAGGGAAATGGAAGGCGGTGGCGGGGAGGAGGCAGAAATCTTTAATAAATAATTAATAAATTAATAAAAAAAATGAAATGAGAGAGAAAAAAAGATGTTTCCTTAGTAAGCCTTTTTCATCAGATGGATTGCTTATAAATTGAGCATAATATGCACACATAAGTAATTCATATATAACTGACTGCTGATTGTTTATATTAAATGTTACATTAGTAGTTTTAGGAAACAATAAATATAAATAGCTAAGACATAAAACATATTCTAGATATGAATTTATCTTCTACCTTTTGGATCACTCTTCCTATGATTTTATCTATCTGAATTTTCCTTTTCTCTCATCATCGGCAGTGGTGGGCACTAGCTAAGCCAAGGTTATGCAGTAAGACAAGCCACAGTTTCTGGATTTGTATCTAATGTATGCATGCACCACTAGTTCTGTAACCATGAGAATGTTATTTACCATCTAAGACTCAAGTACTACCTATGTGGATATAATAATGACAGTCTCCTTATTGATTTGTTATGAATACTGTTTTTGCTGTTATTGTGAAAGCCTGGTGACCTTTGGGCATTCTTATATGTGTTTCTTCTGTAGTCCTATACTTTTAATTATAAAACTTTAATTTTAATATATATATGCATATACTTTGTAACAGTCTTTGTTTTCAGGGTTCATGACATAATTGACAAACTATAGAAATCCTCATGAATTTTTGCCCTCTGCACTTTTGTGGCCTCCCTAAGTCCATAGTTCACCTTCTGGTTCCATGTCTGTGTTGTATGTTCTGCTTAGACAACCATGTAATTACATAGTGACCACTACTGTGTCTCAGAGAATGATTTCTCCACTTCAACATTCTTTTACGCTTTGCTCATTTAGCCCTTCTTCCTTTCCAGCTCCTGGAAAGCACTGACTCTTCTATCTTCTCCATAATATTTTTCTTTCTGTCATGTCATTTTATTCATTTGTATGAGTTATTTTTCTCTTTGCTGTGGCAAAATGAGTGATAAAAGCTACTTCAGGAAGAAAAGGTTTATTTTGGCTCATTGTTTGAGGGGTAAAGTCTACCATGAAAATGTAGCTTTGGCAACATGCATATGGAGCAACTGTTCATGTTGTATCTACAGTTAGAATACAGAGAAAAATGAATGCTTATGCACCAACTCGTTTCCTACTCTTGCTTTTCATTCAGTCTCTCAACTCAGAGCAAGGAATGGAGCTGCCCATACTCTGAGTATTTATTCTCTCCTCAGTTAAATCTTTATAGAAATTACTTCACAGACAAACTCAGAGGTGGATCTCTTATAAAATGTAACATCCAGTTAAGCTGACAGTGAAAATTAATCATCACCAATGTGCAATTGCTTCATGGCTATTATAGTCTTGTTGGTCCATGTCTTCATTTCTGCTTGACATTTCATTGCCTGAATATACAAAAGTTTGTTCATCTGTAGTACATCTTGATTGCTTCCAAGTTTGGGCAATGATAAATAAAATTGTCATAAACATTCATGCACAAGCATTTCTGTACTATGAGATTTTAGCTCGTTTTGGGGAAATAAGACACTTGATCTGATCTCTAGATTATCTACTCTAAGCATTGCATTTATTAAACAACTGTTTGCATATTTTCAAAAGTGGCCAAACCACTTTACAATCTCACCAGACAGAAGAGTTCTTTTCCTTATTCGTTCCAGCATCTGGTGTTGTCACTTTTGTATTTTAGCAACTTCAATAAATGTAGTGGCATCTCATTGTTTTAATTGCCAGTCCCCATGGTATGTGATGCTGAGAATCATTAGATGTATATTTTCCATCTGTGTATCTTCTTTGGTAAACTAACTGGTCAAATAGCCATTCACTTTTAAATCTAGCTGTTTGTGTTCTTACCACTGCCTTTTATGATTAATTTGTGTAATGTAAGTCACAGAATTTTTCTATGGCATTTTTTTTTGTTATTAACCAGTGACATTTTGGGCCCATTTGGGTATAGTCTTGCACAGTTGTGTAAGGACCTGGTGTGTATGAATTTTACCTTTAAAACATGGAAACACATCTGATTTTGTTTCAAATCCTTCAGGGAAGCCAACAGTTCCCTGCATACACAAAAATACTCAATAATATATAATTAACCGACCAACTGATAAATGTTCAGTGGAAGTGAGTTCAACCATGAAACCCAAAATTGAAGAATCCTGTGGAAAGTTTAAACTAATAGTATCAAACAGAAATTCAAGTTATGATCTACCTGCTTCACTTTCCAAACAAACATTAATATAAATTAAAGAATAATATCAAGGGCAGAGAGCATTACAAAAATAGAGCCAGGAGATCCTCTTAGAATTAGACATAAACTTTCTGCAAGCATTTTATAATCATAGATTTACGGGTAGGTTACCTATATAGGTAAGATTGCGGTTACTGAACCACAAAACAGATATCTTCAGAGAACTTATGAGGAAACTTTTCATTTGGTATAGAGTTCAAAATTTCCTTGGATAGGGCCAGAGTAAAGGCTCAGTGGGTAAGAGCAGTTGCTATGAAAGTACTTGGTCCTGAGTTTAGGCCCAGCAAAAGAGAAAAAAGCTGGATATGGCCATATGTGTCTATAATCCAATGCTAGGGGAGTGGAGCCAGAGATTTCAGGGGGTTCTCTGGAACTTGCTGGCTACCAGTGCAGCTGAAAAACTGAAAGCTCCAGGCTCAGTAACAGATACAGTTTCAAGGAACCAAGGTAGTGAGCAATGGAGGAGGCTACCAGATGTTTTTTTCATGCATCTGTTCACAGACAGATGCTTGAAACTAAACACAGATTGAGATTTTACACACACACACACACACACAAAATAAATATGTCCTGAACAAAAGAAAATATTGATCTACTCAAAAACCCTCATAATTTGATAGTGCAGAAGAAACATGCAGTAGTGATAGACAGAAAAAAATTGGCCAAAGATAGGTATGCCACTGATTTCTTCAACAGATATTAAGTACCTTCTCTGGTCTCAATTTCATGCCAAATTATGGGGGAACTGGGGATTAGCTGTGAAAGTCCTGTGCTTTAAATTGAATCCAAACATACTAAAAATTTAGGAAATAGCCTCCCGAAGAGCTTCAGGAAGGCCTAGCATATAAATTGGCACCAGTGTGAATATGAGATTTGAAAACTTGGAGATTGTAGTGCAGGCATCAGAAGTCATATGCTCCCAAGAAAAGGAAATCTGCTATTTTCAGTTTTCCTACCTAGGAAGTTATGACCAATACACTAACAAGTTGTGCTACTGAGTAATTTGCTGTAGATTTTACTTAAGCATTTTTTGTTTTGTTTTGCTTTCTTTTTAGGTAGGGTGTCACTTTATAGCACAAGCTGGCTTTAAGCTATAGCCTCCTCCTGCCTCAACCTACTAAACAGCATTACAGGATTGAACCACTAAGTAATGAGGTATTTAAAAACTTATCTCTGACGGATAACATCCCGTTTGTCTCT
>NC_022018.1:13300033-13303014 GCF_000317375.1 Microtus ochrogaster | reverse complement strand
TTTGTCTCTTATTTATACACTTTGCGTCAAAGCCACAATAAAGTTCTTCAGCCTTAAAATTCTAATTCTGTAAGAGAGTTCACAACTCAAAATATTTTAAAATGTGTGTCAAGATTGCTGCAAAATCAGAATTGTGAGAGATGGGAAAATAAGGAGGAAAGGATAGATAGTAGGTGGCAGGAGAGACTGAGAAGTAATGTAGGCTCACCAAGACTAAGCCAGAAAACACTGTCTTATGCAATACAAGCTTGCTTGATGGGAAAGGCTAAACAGTGAAGAAATCTACTAAGCAAGGATGGAGGTGAGGGTAAATATGGTGGGTCATTTGCCTCTGGTTCAGATTTTATCTTCTCTGCCAGGAAGAATGACATTTAAATACCAGCAGTGGTAAAATGAATCTAAGGAAGCTGGAGCCTGATACAAACAATAGTAGGTATCTCACAAAGAAGAGATGGATGGGTATTTTGAATGAAGACTGGGGTTGACCCAAAGGCAACACAGACAGGGACTTGAAGAGGCTAGTAACTCCATTTCTAGATCCATATCCTTTGCGGCATACAGGCAGCAAGCATGCTCGTAATTCACTACTTACGTGGAGGTAAACACTCAGAAACATAAAATTAGAATGAAATCTTTAAAGACAGGCTATGCAGATGAAAGAATATTGTGTTATGCAAATTTGGGTACTATACGAAATGCATATTACATGTTACATTTGTTACTAGAGTACATTAAGACCTATTAGAATCCAAGTGTATTGAAGACCATGTGACATGCTTAACATACAGATGACAGATAATGTGAGAATGGAACACAAGCCAAGTGGTTGACAAAAGAAGCCTGGAACTCAGGCATATCTGAGTTCTAGGCTAGCCTGGTCTACAAGTTGAGCTCCAGGAAAGCCAAGGCTACAATGAAAAAAAAAGGTTTTGAAAAAACAAAACAACAGCAACAAAGGAATATTTTTACTTACATGTTTCATGTATCCTTATGTAACATATTATCATGGATATATTTTTTTATAAAAAGTATTTATTGTGTGACTGACACTTTCGTATTTGGTACCCCATTGATGGAGTGAAGCATTGTTACTACTTTTAATTATTGTTTAACAATTCATAGGTATTTATATAAGGGATACTGGTTGTTTGTGACCCCGCCCACTCTCTCATCTATCTCCCTCTCTTGTGGACACCCTCTTCTAAAGAAGACTTTTCCAATCCTCCTCCGTTTTGTTAAAATGTGACTAATAGTTTAATTAGGCTTTTTACTTAAGCTAGAGTAGAATGCTATTTACTCAAGTAAGGGAAACTTACGTATAGCTACACAAATGAAAAAAAAATGACACCCATTTCCTGGAGGAGTATTAAGATCCAATACTCCCTCAAGAAGGCACGGGGCCTCCATGACAAAGACATTGGGGGAACTTTTTTTGTGTAGGATTTGTGCAGATAAACACGACAACCGTGAGTTCATACATGCAATGGCAGGGTCAAGTGTAGAAGATGCAGTTTGGTTGCGCATGTCCTCGTGCTCTGGCCCCCTTTCTGCCTTCTCTTCTACCATTGTTCCTGTCAGAAGTATTTTAGAAGAATTTATTGTATCAGATGACAGTTTAGGCCAAAACATTTCTGTTCATTTTAATTTTTTTATTTGATTATTCAATACTTTAAGAGTCATCAACGAGGCCTCTCTTATTTCCTTCATCAATTGCTCCTTCATCAATTACCATAAGACAATTTAAAATAACAGACAAAGGGATATTGAAGGTCTCCAAAATAAGAGGCAGTTTGCAACTTAGGCTTAAAATAAGCTGAACACATTAAACATAAAAAGCATTGTGTCTAATGAAGTTTCTATCATAAGGCTATGTGACAAAAATGTTGAAAATTTTACTGTTTAGAGTATTGATTTGTTTTGTAAAGGAATTCTAGCTATCAAAATCTCTTAAACTGTCAATATGGGAGCAGCAAAAAAAATATGAGTAGGATGTAAAAAAACTGTAAGACATAGTGCGTAGTCTAAATTAAAACCTGGGGAGCATATTTTGTTCTGTTGTTGAATTACATCTGGTAACTAATATTGTCAAATAGTAAAGAAACAAGATATTAAAAAATGCTAGAATTGGCTCCTTCTTTTTTTTTTGCTGCTATCAATTTTTGTTGCCCATGACAACACACGAACACATATAAGCACATCCACATGAAAGTTGAGCAAATAATTAGACTTGATGTTGTTTTCAAAGTTGAAGGTTGTAGAAATGAAGAGACTGCTTCCCTGCTTTTTTCCCTTGCTGTGCAGAGACACACTTGGTATTACCCTTTGTGATGGTTATTACTCTTCCAGGTACCACTATGTAGAGACATTTGAGATTCTCTTGATGATGATTGCTGCTTTTTTAGGTGTCACTGTGTGGAGACACACTTGATGTTTCCTTGGTGATAATTATTTTTTGGGGGGTCAAACATACTTCTTATACTCTGCATTCTCCAGAGTATGACAGGATGGATAAGAGACTCCCACAGAAGTTCAACAAAGGTTCTCTTTAGGAAGTGAAGATTTTCTGTGTCCACTGCATCAGCTTGTAAATATAGCTGTATAGAAATTGAAAATATTGTCAGAATCATCATATGGAATATCTTATTAGATTGTATTCTAGACTACCTTCAGTTATTGTTGGTTATTTCGAACAGAAGCCAGGAAAATATTTTTTGTGTAGTATCAACAAATGAAAATAAACCCACTCTGCAAATAAAACAGAACATTAGGCATCTGTATATATTCACATCATTTCAGTATAGTCAAAGTAAAAGTAACAGTAATATTGATAGAACACACAAAGGAACCACAGCATCCAAGAGGTTGGTTGCTGTCTTTTCTTCCCTTTATGATCTCCCTCATCCTCCCTCCCTCCTCCCCTCCCTGTCTCTTTCTCTCCCTCCCTCTATCCATTCCTTCCTTCTTCCCTCCCTCCCTCCCTC
>NC_022018.1:13296954-13299898 GCF_000317375.1 Microtus ochrogaster | reverse complement strand
TTCCCTTCCCCTTCTTTCCTCCTTTCCTTCTCCCCTTCTCTTCTCTCTCTCTCTCTTTTGCTGGCCTTTAAAGCAAGAACTATCTAACAGTAGA
The DNA here is from genome assembly GCF_000317375.1 of Microtus ochrogaster. Lineage (NCBI taxonomy): Eukaryota > Metazoa > Chordata > Mammalia > Rodentia > Cricetidae > Microtus > Microtus ochrogaster. The sequence goes on along the minus strand of NC_022018.1, from coordinate 13,299,804 downwards.
ACAAACTGAAGGGATCCTATAATTGTAGAATTGTTTGGATATTCCTTTTCCTGCAATAAGTGCCAACAGAAGAAAGAAAGAACTGAATTCAAGTCCCAAGTTCCCCTTAGTGACTGTGTGTATTAGTACTATATGACTTCATCTGTAAAATGATAAAAGAAAAAGTAGTTTCTAATTACAAACTAAAACTGGTTATTATGGATGCATCAGTACCTCATTGACAGCAAGTGGCCCTACATGCACAGCTCTGAGTATGCACTTCTTTGTTAGGCTGCTGAGTGCATGTCAATTTTTGTTAAATAGGTTGTCTGTAACTTTGGTTATAATGTAAATTCACTTTAGGAATTTTGCATGTGCTTCACATCTCATTAGCCATTGTATAAGGAAGGGGTGATTTCATGAAGTCAGATATTGTCTAGCATGATCTATATTCTCAGTCACGTTACCTGTTTCTTGAATGTTTTAATAGTGAAGGTAGCAGTTAAAACACATGTTTCAGAGATGGTTACACATAAAAATTCTGCTTCTTCAAATAATGAGCAATTAACTTGCAAAGCAATGAAAGTGCTTATAGCATCCGCTCCAATTGATGCGAGAACACAATGGTTATTCAGTAAATGTTTATATGGTGATCCTTATGGGTCAATTACTGAGTTTAGAGATATATTTAAAAAAGATTAATCCTGGAGCTCAGTAGTAATTGGCAATTAGAATTAATTGATATTATCACAAATATTGTTAACAACCAGTACATAAATTATCCAGGCCAGAACCTTTTACACTGATAATTTCTCAATTTATTTCTGTGTTGGTTTTTTAACTGTCTTGTTTATCATTTTCAGCTTTGTAACAATGTATATGAAATTAGATAGATTTTTAAAAGAGATTTAAAATTTACATAACATTCCTATTATGACACTTTGGTAAGAAGTATGTTCTAGAAAATAGTATGTGGCAGCATTTGTGATAAGAGAGTAAACATAAGGATGGCAAAGAGTTTAATTCCACAATAACTCTTTAAAATTCTTAATAAATAGTTAAAGAGAAAAGGTCCTAATGAATGAAGGATTATGGTATACTTTTACAAGGTGGCTGTTTATTTTAGCAAATAGTTATCTGTTTTTCCAAAATAAAATTAGGTTGGGTGGTTGTTATTGCGTCTTTTTTGCATGCTTGTTCAGAGAACTTGGTATTGGTAATCTGATATTAAATGTATTAACCACATGCAAACCTTCCAAGTTGGTGGATTTCCGTGACCTACCATTAATAACATTGAATATTGTTGTAGAGTAATATGCTAGGCATCTGCCCCAAAAGAGAGGAAAGAGTATAGCACTGGGTGCACAACACTGGATTGGACCTTAAGATGTTTCAAACTTAACAGAGAGACAAGAAGTCATTTAAAAAGGAAGGCAGATGAAATTAAATGAAATTACAGATTAATTCTGAACCTCTCTCTGAACCCTTTCAAACCTTCTTTTCTTACAGTATTTTTGTGTCAAATAAATTGCAATAGCAAAATTTGGAGCAGCAAATAGTATTAATTACAGCATCAAACCAAATTATCATTACTTCAAAGGAGTATGTGATTTAATTTATACTAAAAAAGAGTTTATAAAAAGCTGGTGTTAGCAGGCCAGTTACACCAAGTTCATGTTTGATGTGTCTGGGCTCCAACTTTAGTGCTTCGCATGCCTTCCGCTCATCTGTCATTTAGTCAGTCACTGAATTCTGTGAGTTAATCAAGGGTTATTATCTGTTGTTTGTTAACTGGAGTCCAAGCAATCAATATGAAATGACCTTTCTTCTTCTGTTGACGCAAAAGCTTGGTCTGTGCTTCAGAAGAACCTGGGGCCTTTCATTGTTCATTTCTTCAGCAACACTGTGATGATTTCTTGCTCTGAACTGTCATTTTTAAAGCAACTTCTTGGATTAAGTCAGGTCAAATTTAGAAATTATATTAAATTCTAGAGTCATTCTTACAAACTCTGGAAATGGCTGATTTCAAATGATGGGTTTAAAATTAAAGAGTTTGAGTAATTTTAATTTAAATAGAAAAAAATTTGGAATATTCATGCAAGGAAAGAATTAAAAGAGTGCACAAATAACCTTATTTTTAAGGGAGAGATTGAAGGGAAATGAAAAAAAAAAAGAACACAAGACTACATTGAGATTTCTAGAACTGATAAAAAAGAGTTTAGAATATAAAATAGAAAGATACTCCAATGTCATTAATCTATACTTTAAATACTAGAAACTCTATTAAATTAGCTTTGCTATTGTGTCACAAGAAGTAACCAATGGCTCACCTTTTATATTATAACATTTAATGGGTGCCTGTAAGGATTTACTTGTTACAAATTGGTATTTGTACACTAAATTACTAATTATGGATCTAGAAGATCTGAGCTGCTAGGAAGTTATCAGTATTTCTTTTTCAGATAGCATAAATGAAAAAAAAAATCTCGTTTCCATGCCTATTGCATGTAGGGTAATGTGTTACAGTTGTAGTGTTGCAGAGATATCCTGACTTGTCCAGAAGTCAGGATGTACTTAGAGCTTCAATAGGACAGCTCTGGAGGCTGGAGCCAGAGTAGGACAACTCAGCCCTGGAGGACAGGGGTCCTGACTATTGGGAAGCCAGGCTACCTGAAGCTGGCATGCGGTGAGAAATGGTCTCGCTGCAGGATATAGTGATCCTGCTCTTCTCCTGGAGACTGCTACTGCTCCTCGGGCAGCTCTGTGAAAAGTTGTTTATTTTTTCTGCCTGGCCTTTGCTCTGAGCATTCCTAGCAAATTTCTTGTGTTCTGCTCCACCTTTCTGAGGCCCCCTAGGGAGTATCTCCACAA
>NC_022018.1:13295509-13296524 GCF_000317375.1 Microtus ochrogaster | reverse complement strand
TTTAGTTCTGGGTTCTGGGATAAAGACGTTTCTTTTCTAGACCCAAGTGTCAAATCCAAGGTGTGTTTCTTTCTCTGACTCTGTGTTCGGAGTCAGGGTGCTCAGTGATTGGTTGGTTTCCTGCTCCAGTTGTCCCTTTTACCCTACATTGTAGACATGTTTTATTTAATCAAAACCCTATGGCTGATTTTATTATAAAATATTTTCTTGGATAGTTTGGAAAATTGAATGATCTTTATAGGTGATAGCCATTGCTAAAAGTTATTTCTTGAGCTAATTTGTGGAAGACGTGAAAAACTCATCCAGTGCTTTCTTTCAGACAGGGTTTCTAAGGTGGAACCTGTATGGTGGACTCAGGCACCATCTTCAGATAAAAGGGATCTCCAGAGAAACAAGTTAACAAGACAGTCTTTCTCACAAAGAAACTAAACATGATACATTAGCTTTGCAATATCAGCGCAGAATAACGAATCATATTTTGACATTGTAGAAGTAAATGACTTTTGGAAAATGCAGCGAGTCCCTGTTGATTCAGAATCCTTTATATATTACATTTCATAAAGCACACTGATGAATGACACTTCGGGACAAACAATCAGATGAATGTCAGAACACATACTGTTAAGCTCCATATCTTTATCAACAATTCCATACACTTAGATTGGAAGCTTTTCAAAATATGCACAGCTATCATTTTCCACTTAACGTTGTTTATTCAAATAATATATTTTAGCTTTTATGCACAATTCCATAACCTAGTTTTACTTCATAGAAAGACTCTTTTGGCTCCAACTTTCCTCTGTTCATATGTAATTTACATATCTTTATCTATGTAAAAAGTCTAGATAATGGTATTTGTATCTACATTTACCCATTTAAGCTTCCATCTTTCTGCTTACATATTCGCCCTTCTTGGGATCAGTGCAAATGCTGTTTCTCTGCCTGGAAAACCTGTCTGTTCAGTATTGAGTCTTTCTCGTCTTTTTTTTTTATTATTTTATTTTATTTTTTTTAG
>NC_022018.1:13291192-13294268 GCF_000317375.1 Microtus ochrogaster | reverse complement strand
TTTTTTTTCAAAGTAATTCTTGCACTACAAGTTAGCCTGTTAGTATCAGCTGAGGCATCCAGATAATTCATTAGATACTTCATCGGTGTTCATGGCTTTTTAGGATTTAAAAAAAATTCCAAAAGTTAATTTTGGTTTTACCTATAACCTACTCACCATGGTCACATTTCCACGTAGAGGCTTGCAATTACCTTCTAAAGATGTTTTGTCTGTTTGTCTGAGACAACTGCTTTGAGCTATGGAGATGCAGAACATTCGAGTCAGACTAATTACAATCCGTGCTGCACAGAAATGATAGTCCTGGGACACAAGTAAATGAAATCCACAAATAATCCAAAACCTCCTTGACAGAAGAACTTTTTACCTAGAAGTGCCAACATCTTGGAGAATTGATAGAACAGCCTCTCCCTGTCCAGTTCCTGGTGAAGGTTAATAGCAAGCTGTGTAATGGCCCAAAGACACAGAAGCAGGAAAAACAAAGGTTATGGCTTTAATCAGTACCTGAAGCACAATGTTTGTTGTATATGGTTCCCTGAATGACCATACAATGTGAAAAGCACAAATTTACCAATCAGCCAAAGGTTGCTTTATTTTCTTCTTAAAGCAACAGTTACTGAAAACAAAACAAAACAAAGAAAAAAAAAAAAAAATTTCTTCTTAAAGCAACAGTTACTGAAAACAAAACAAAGTAAAAAAAAAAAAACCATCCACATGTAATGAGCTACTGTTTTGATAAAGCTCAAGCTGGGGTTATGTCTTAATGTCATTGAAACTGGTGTATGACTTCAAGTATGACCGATGAGAAATTAAGAATTCTGTGGGCCAGAGACAGCTGACCTGAGGTGTGTGCACTCATGGACTCTGAGCCAATAGTTAGGGAGCAGGCATGAGACTGACCTAGGCCGTCTGCACCGGGTGACAGTTGTGTAGCTTGATATTGTGGGCAGGACCTATCCCTGACACATGAGCTGGCTCTTTGGAAGCTATTCCCTATGGTGAGATGCCTTGCCCAGCCTTGATGCAAGGGGAAGGAGCTTGGTCCTGCCTCAACTTGATGTACCAGACCTTATTGACTCCCATGGGAGGCCTTATCCCTTCTGAATGGAGATAAAGAAAAAGTGGATTGGGGAGAGAGGTAGAAAGGAGGTGGGGGAGAGGGTACAGGAGGAGAGGAGGAAGGGGAAACTGTGGTTGATAAGTAAATTTAATTTATTGAAAGAATTGTGAGGACATCAAGCTAAGAGCCACTTTTTTCTCATTTCTTTCTGCTCTGCGATTATCTGGAGAAGAGAGACTTTATAAGCAATGTTTGACACATTTACAGATCCCTTTTACACTTTGTAGTGTTTAGTGCTTCAGCAGGCAGATGGGATATATTGAGGAAATGACTGTTTTTCCAGAGGATACCAGCTTCATCCCCCAGCTCTGCTGATATCACGCCCAGGGGAGTTATTCACACTACTGGGAAATGCCATGAAACAGTCTTGACTTCTGAATCCATGGCCACACTGTAAACCTTCAAAACTGTACCACAGGCAAAAAGAATAACCCGAAACTGGCTTAACAAATGATACCGGGAAGATCTCAAAATGCAAACACTATAGTTATTGATCTAGTCAAGAACACAGTAGTGGGTTTTTGAGTCATATCACTCTGAACGTATTATTTTAACTTTGATTTAATTTCATCTAAAGAGAAACAATGCAGTGGAGGAGAAGCACCAAAGGATGGAATCACTGGAGTTTGGGGTCTGTTTTCAGTTATGAGAACTTCCCGATTGTCTCTCTCACTTATACACTGAGTCCTGCTTGCCCAGCAATGCGCTCTGGTGGTTCTTGCCAATAAAGATAAGTTCTTCCATTTTCAACTGATGTGAATGACAGCATCACAGGCTACTGCTATGTCAAACTAGTGGAGCATCATTTTCCTCTAACCAAAAAAGTTCTGTATTTAAAGCATAATAAAAATCCCAGAATCCATCTGTTTTATAAACTTTGAAAATTTATAATAGCGACTAAGATTCAAATTAGGTGTTCTGGTGTGTAGGGGGAAAAAAGCCTGAACAGGTAATATCTAACATCTATTTTTTAAAAAAAAAAAAATCTGCTAACTTCTTTACTTTGTAGTTAGACTTTTCCAAGAGTCTTCTTGAGCTCCATGGTAAATACTAAATGTCCTGACTTCTTTCTTTATTCTCTGCTTTTCTGAACATTAGCTTCTGTGGTGGTCTGAATGAGAAAGGTTCCCATAGCTTATATTTTTGGATGCTTAATCACCTCAGAGTGGCATTATTTGAGAAGGATTAGAAGGAATGGTCTTGTTTGAGGAAGTGAGCCACTGGTGATGGTCTTTGAGGTTTCAAAAGCTCATGCCAAGCCCTGTCTCCTCTGGATCAAGATGTAGCTCTCAGGTATTGCTGCAACACATGCCTGAATGCCACAATGCTCCCTGTCATGATAAATGACTGAACCTGTGAAACTGTAAGCAAATCCCCAGTTCAATGCTCTGTGTGTAAGAATTGCCTTGTCCATGGTGTATTCATAACAATAGGACAGTAAAGAGTACTTTTTCCTTATTCTCATAATAATGGTCTTTCTAGTAGTCACTGTGAAAGCTAAGGAACCACCCTCCAGTAAAACCTGCAATGCCTACATCAAGTGTTGTGTTAGGCACTGCTGCTAACCTGCTCTAAAGCTAAACACTCTTTTTCTAAGCCATAATAAAAGTATTACTAATAATGAAAGCAATGCATCTTGGGTGTCTTGCAATAGTTAAGGGAGCCAAGATGTTCATGTGCCTTGTCTAGTGGAGAGAAAATATGAATGTGATAGATAGGTCTGGAATCCAGCAGTGACAATGGTGCTGTCACTTTGTAAGTAAGCTGAGAGCCCTTGGCCAGCATACTGAAGGCAGAGAGTTGTTCAGTAGTCTATGTGGTTTACAGCTTACTTAAATATTATGTATGAAGGAGTTTTGGAGAACTCCAAATGTAAAAGGAGTCTGTTATTGCTTTGAAGGACTTAATTACCAACCCACCACCGTTTTTACAAACCTAAGCTTTTCTTTTTCTTTCTTT
>NC_022018.1:13271601-13291092 GCF_000317375.1 Microtus ochrogaster | reverse complement strand
TACTTTGTAGTTAGACTTTTCCAAGAGTCTTCTTGAGCTCAGTGGTAAATACTAAATGTCCTGACTTCTTTCTTTATTCTCTGCTTTTCTGAACATTAGCTTCTGTGGTGGTCTGAATGAGAAAGGTTCCCATAGCTTATATTTTTGGATGCTTAATCACCTCAGAGTGGCATTATTTGAGAAGGATTAGAAGGAATGGTCTTGTTTGAGGAAGTGAGCCACTGGTGATGGTCTTTGAGGTTTCAAAAGCTCATGCCAAGCCCTGTCTCCTCTGGATCAAGATGTAGCTCTCAGGTATTGCTGCAACACATGCCTGAATGCCACAATGCTCCCTGTCATGATAAATGACTGAACCTGTGAAACTGTAAGCAAATCCCCAGTTCAATGCTCTGTGTGTAAGAATTGCCTCGGCCATGGTGTCTTCATAACAATAGGACAGTAAAGAGTACTTTTTCCTTATTCTCATGATAGTGATCTTTATAGCAGTCACTGTGAAAGCTAAGGAACCGCCCTCCAGTAAAACCTGCAATGCCTACATCAAGTGTTGTGTTAGGCACTGCTGCTAACCTGCTCTAACGCTAAACACTCTTTTTCTAAGCCATAATAAAAATATTACTAATAATGAAAGCAATGCATCTTGGGTGTCTTGCAATAGTTAAGGGAGCCAAGATGTTCATGTGCCTTGTCTAGTGGAGAGAAAATATGAATGTGATAGATAGGTCTGGAATCCAGCAGTGACAATGGTGCTGTCACTTTGTAAGTAAGCTGAGAGCCCTTGGCCAGCATACTGAAGGCAGAGAGTTGTTCAGTAGTCTATGTGGTTTACAGCTTACTTAAATATTATGTATGAAGGAGTTTTGGAGAACTCCAAATGTAAAAGGAGTCTGTTATTGCTTTGAAGGACTTAATTACCAACCCACCACCGTTTTTACAAACCTAAGCTTTTCTTTTTCTTTCTTTTTTTTTTTTTGACACTTTAGAAGAAAAGGCAGGGACATAAGAAATGAACATGTAAACTTTGGAAGGAGGACTGTTGCAGGTTTTCAACAAAGTTTGATTAAGTGCTCTTAAGACCAGGAGATGATGATATGCCCCTACGGTGGTATCATCAGACTCACGGTCAAATATTCATGGAGTCAGTGCAGGTGCAGCATTCTGGAGAATACGGACGTAAAAGATAAGATATGTCGTCCTCAAAAAAATTCAAATGGGCAAATAAATACGCTGTGTCTTAAAGTGCATTGCTCTTACATGAGGTTTTTCTATGCTACATCACCCTAGACCTCATCCACTCTGTGTTCTGTTTTGTGTAGTACTAGGGGATGCAATTGTCAGCTCTGAGCAGGAAATTTTCTTGTGGTTCAGTCTCTATTGGAGTCTCTAGTTTTATGTTCTTCCTGGAGCAAGGACACGGCTAATGCTATTCTTTTCTAAGATGATCAGATTGAAGTATCCAGCCCTATCAGCTATGAAACCTGGGGCAGTTTGTTTGAGCTCTTTGAGGAGATACTTTCATGTATTCTGTGAGAGTCAGATATGTTGACAGGAGATGCACTGTGTATACATGCAGACATGCAGCTCAATATGGAGGATCCAGTAAGCATTCTAATATACAGAAGGTGGGAAAATGGAGGGAATTTATGTGTGCAGGTATGTTTGTATTGGCTGTTATAGTTGCCTCCCATGTGGACAGATTATACCTGCACAGTGGTGGTGGTGGGGGGGGGCATCTTGAGATTCTTTAGCCCTGTGCCCTCGGGGCACCTGGTTCTTCACAGACAATCTTACAGCTCTTTGATATAATTTATTACTTGGCTCATAATTTATTTTCTCAAGTGTATAGTAATACAAAACGTATGTAAATAAGCCACCATTTTGTCCTCACACATAGGGTGACTATCAGATACTCATTTTTTTGTGTTCACAGAATGATGAGAGAGAGATTTTATTCAGTGTTTGGATAGGGCAGTGCAGTGAGAAGTTTTTGACATAGTAGTGAGAATCAGGGGTACAGAGGAATTTACTAAAATAGAAACTGAAGCTATGTATTGACATTATGGGTCATCTGGATTGATAATACTCTTTACCAGCCAGTGGTAGGTCCCCGATTTAGGAAGCTATAAGGACCCAATGAGCACATTTCAGTTCATTTCTTTTGAGGAGGGAGAACAGTTGGCTCTCTGACAGTCACTGCAGAGTTGCTATGTCAGCAATGGTGACCATGGCCCCATAGACTGCATTGTGCCATAGAACATTGGCTCCCTGTTAAGCATTAGTCTCTGGAGTCAGAAGGCATAGCATTCTGCCTGGTGTATGATGTGTGTCCTTGTAGATATGTATCCTGAGAATCACCCTGCAGTCTAAGTGAGTCTGATCATCGGGTGCACATGAGTGCCTTGCCTCACTCTGCCCATAGTCCTGGAGCATGAGCTCAGTGCATGGCCAAGTCACACAGAACATAAATAGGCTCTCTGCTAAGCTGCATACTTCCCAGGGCTGGTCTCTTTCCAGTTGGTCATTAAGGCAAGGAAGTATGCTAAACAGAATATTGAAAACAGGCAATTTTTAATTGTATTAGTTTCTTTCTGGGCACAGCTGAAATAAACACAAAACAAGGTAAAGGAGTGAAAGCTGTGCTTTGATGTGGGATCTTTGGAGTCTTATGCAGAGTTCCTATGTGCCATATAGAAAGCCAGAATTTTTTGTGTACATTGCATCTCTCCTATATTGTATGCAGGTAGATTAGACTGTATCTGAATGAAGACCATATAAAAATTTTATTTAAAGGATGCTCTAGAGTATCATTAAATATCAATCTTGGTTCAAACATATTTTCAAATGAATATAATTTCACAATGGAATTGGTTAGTGCAATCCCACTTGATAGAACCTTCAAGTACCTAACCAGTATCATATTTCATGACATTTCCTTTTAGCATGGCTTAATATTATAATCCTTATTCAGAAATGAACTTTCATGAAAAAAAATCAGTAATTACCTTTGTCACTATTTATTTAATGAATGCACAGGAAGATTTCATTAAATTATAAATGCCTCATTACTGATGTTCTTAGAATAGATTCTCAAAATTATGGTATGAGGCAGTTATTCATTCCAAGCAAGATACAATACAGAGAGATCAGTACATGTCCGCTGAAATAACTGCTGGTTTTGCTAATGCAATATTCATGAGACTTTGCCAAGACAATCACATTTAATCCCAGAGAATACGGATTTGAAATGAATTCTTTTAAACTGTAATTATCCATTGGCAAGAAAGTTCAGCAAGTTTTATTTTTTTATATAATTGAAATAACTTTCTCTCCTGCCAATATGAGCTGGGTTGGGAACATATTTACAGCTCTGGAGGGAAGTAAATATGGGATTCACAAAATAGTCTTCATCGTAGTATTTTATAGTTCACTATATTAAATAAATGTCTTTTCACAGGGACGGATGCCCCTTTGACTATCATATATATTTAATTGCCTTCCAAGGCCTTTCCATAGAGCAGATAGTGAGCAGTGGTGGGCATTGCTTGGACCAACTCCGGTGATGTTCGTTTTACACTAGTTATGTCACAGAGTTTGAATTCACGATATGTTAAAGCGACTCAGAGTTGGGGCAGCATATTGCATATCCAAGAACAGATGGACATTGTTTAATAACCAGAACCTCTCCAAACATCACTGACCCTCATGTTTCATAATTATTTATTTAATATAGGGAATTAATCAAAATTGTGAAATATGGCCATTTCTATATCCTAGGAAATAAGCGTTTTTGTGTTGTACTTTGCAGAAGTTCAGGATAAATTGAAAGCACTTACTATCTGTGAATTGGGGACATCATGTTTATGACTTATTTTATTGCTGTGTGTAAGTGTGCTACATGTGTGTGAGTACCAAAGTGGGCTCTAACCTTGTATCAGATCTCCAGGAGCAGAGTTTTAGATGGTTATACACAGGCTGACATAGGTACTAGGCGCTGAATTTAGACCTTTGGAGGAGCAGCAAGTGCTTTTATCCTTAGTGCAATCTCTCCAGCAACTGTGTAATTTTTAAAGCTTTAGCATGAAGATACCTCTGTTCACAAACTCGGTCCTCCTAAATGGAAGTTTGCAGAGAACAGACTATCGTGGTCATCTTAGAGCAGCTTGGAAAGTTGAGCAGTATTTTCTTCTGTGCCTTCTGTTATAAGAAAGACATTTTACATGGGAAAGAATCCCAAACAACTGTTTAACTCTGGGTTAACAAATATCATCATGTTCTTATTAAAGCTGAAAAATCTGCATTCTGGGACGGAGCTCGCATTTAAACCTGTCCTGGAAGATTTTAATCCCATTTCCCAGGGAAGTCCAGGAAAGGTCTTGCCAGTTCTTTGGCTCCTCCTAGATAGCAAATGTCATCTGTTCACTCTTAGCTAATAAAAGTAACTTCAGCTGGTTGACCTGTAGTAGTACATACTTGTTCCCTTAAAGCTGCCCAGTGATGTCTGTTTTGGCCACACTGAGAGTACACATTTCTGGGAGATGAAAATTGCCTCCTCTTGTTTCTATGATTAATTTTTCTTCCTTCATGCATCCTCCAGGGTTGAGGCAGAAGGAACAGGAAGGGATAAGGAACAGAAGGAGTCTCGCTAGGCTAATGCTATGGTAGCAATGTAGCTGAGGGTATTCCCTGAGTTCTTGTAGAGTACTTTTGTTAAGAGCTCTCACCCATACCGTCAAAAATCTGTCACCTAAGAGGCTGAAAAAGAAGGCCACTAAGACCAATAACCTGAGTTTTTTCCTTAGAATCTATGCTGTTGAAAGACAGAACCAACTCCTTTAAGCTGACCTCTGACTTCTACATGAGCCACTTGACATATGGGCATGCATTTGCTCATGAAGACACATTCACATAATCAGCAACTTCTCATTTATTATGTTTGAAATTGAAATATGATTCCATCATTTTATTCTTTCCCTTTGTTCCCTCTAACCATTTTCATGGCCCACCACTACTCCTTCTCAAATTCAGTTTCCTTTCATTAATTCTTCTATGTTCCTACATACATAAATATACCTTATTCAGTCTGTTTAGTGTTCCTTGTATGTATCTGATTTCAGTGACTGACCAATTGGCTTTAAATAAGTAATTAGGGACTCATCCATGAAAAAAAAAATGAATGGAAAAATTAAATTCTCCCCCTTTTAGCATTCCTTAGTTGCTTGTGTTTTTTTTTTTTGTCTATGAGTGAGAATTCATGAGATTTCCCCCTTCTTTGTTAGCATGACTATATTGGTATTGGACTTATTTAGGTCTTTTTCAGGCAGCCATATTGTTGAGATATCATGGATGAAGCTTCCTTGCCCTTTCTAGGGGACACAACCTAAATCAGATTTCCTGGTCCTCTGATTCCTACAATCTGTGTGCTCCCACTTCTACAATATGCCCTGAGCTTTGCGTGCAGGAGTTGTGACATAGAGGTATTCATTGGTGCTGTGGCCCATGATCACGTGTTCTTTGTATTTTGACCTGTTATTTATTTATTTATTTTTTGTAATGGTCTCCACCTGTTGTAAAAAGAAGTTTCTTGGATAAGGATTGAGAGCTACAATTACTTGTGGATATAACGATAAGTATTTAGAATGCAGTTGGGTGTCATGCTAATTTAGCAAAGTAGAGGTATGAGGATCTCCTCTAAGAACCTGGACATTTGGATTGCTTTCTAGTAACAGGAACATCATCTGTATACTGCTATTCCTCCTATCCAGACCCTCTCCCATGTCATGGTCCCCACTTTCTTTTCTGATTTCTGTGATCATTACTCAAGGTTATATATTCAAATCTGGAGATTTGGATCTAGGAACTGGTGATGAGAGAGAACATGGGGCAATTGTTTATCTGGATCTAGATTATGTCACTCAGTATGATGTTTTCTAGTGCCACCTATTGACTTATAAGTTTCATGATTTTATTTCTCTTTGCAGCTGAATAATATTGCATTGTGTACATCTGTCACATTCTCATTATCCAGTGTCAAAGGACACTGGGTTCATTTCTGAGCTGTTGTGAATAGAGAAGCATTGACCATTGCTAAGGAAGTCTCTATGGAGTCTGTTGAGTGCTTTGGGTATATGCCAAAAAAATGGTATAGCCTTGTTATATAGGAAGGTTTTTTTTAATCCCTCTTTTAAATAAATGAAAAATAAAGGATACATTACCTAAAATACCACAGAGGTGGATAAATGCACCTCCTTCAGACACTCATTAAGTTTTCCTGCCTCAGGCATTGAGCATCCTTTCTCTGGGTCCATGTACTTTGTCTTGTGTTCCCTTCACCATCCATTCCCACCCTTTCAGAGGTCTCCCTAAACAGGCTATTACACACTTCTGCTCCAGTTCTCTTGTCTCTGATCCACTCATGTGGCCTCTGTCCAAATCAGCTCAGGCACTCGTCACCTGGTGCTCGGCTATCTCTTTGTTCGGGTGTAACCAAATCCTGGTTTTCTGATTGCTTCAACCAAATTGCAGAAGGCACAAATGAAGTCATCTGAGATACTCCAGTAAGGTCCCTTTCTGCGGCACACAGGAGAAGGAAAGTGTAAGCGTCTTCTGGGGGTGATGGGAAAATCAACTCCCCGGCCAACTCTCTCCCAGAATCTCTGTCCAATCATTAGACTCATCTTGGCCTTTCCTCCCTCTTCTGCTGAACTGAATTTGGTGCATCAGAATCAGTTCTCAATACGCTCTCTCTTTCACACACCTGTCTTGAGAATTTTACAGTTAATTTTGTAACATAGCAAAACAATTTCCTAAGCTTATTTTAGTCAACTCAAATGCTTGGCTAAAATGGAATCAAAAGGACTAATGTATTATTACAATAGCATATCAGTTACATACTATGAATTATAAAGTTATTTTAAGCACACAATTCTTGATATATGACTACTAACTTCAAATAATAATTGAAGGCCCCATTGTATTTCTACTATAACAGGGAGATAAAAATCAGTAGTCAGGTACAGATGGACTTACCACTCATTTCTAGAGCTGTAATGAGCCAATACACCTAAATTCAGCAAGTGTAATGTAGAGCACGGACCCCGGAGACAAAAGTCTAGGGTGGAATCTCAGCTTTCCTTTTCTAAATGTGTGATTAGCTAGTACTTAAGATCCTGCATATGTGGTTAGCCCTTAAGAAGAGAAAGTAGCTAGAAACATTTTAAAAGTTGCATGACCTGTTCATACAGAGTTTACCTTTGGGCTGATTTTTATTTTCTGCTATATTTCTCACTAGTCTTTTAAATACATGTCAAGGCATGTGCCTTAAAATGACAAGGCATTTCAATATCTGTGGAATAATTCAAGTTTCAAACAGGAGATATCTAATAAAATGGAAATTTTATTGAAGGTTTCTGGAAATTTTTCAGTTTTAATTGTTTTTACCCTAGATATTTTGGTGAGTGCTTGTTGTTTCATCAGTTTATCAAAATTCCTATCAGCTCATTTTAATAAAATACTTAGTGAAGTATTTATGCATTCTTAATATACTTAAATAAACACAAATATGTTTAAGTAAAAACATGTATACAATCTTAACACATATGAGATAAATTCAGTGGAAGTTATAAGTACCTCATTTAAGTGATATAATGTTGTCTGTGATTAACAAATACATGGACATTATTTTTAAAAATGTGCTGGGAAGTGTTCCAGGTAGGTTACTTTTGCTCCAGTGGATAACCATAAGTACTATATGTAGATGAGCCGAACTAATTAGACCCTTGGGTTTTTAAAAATATAAATAAGAGGACATAAGTTTTGGTGGGGAGAAATTGGGGAGGGAGAAAGTTGGGAGAGGAGTAGGTGAGGAAGCAGGAGAGGGTAAGATCAAAGTCCATTCATTGTTTATATGTATAGAATTCTCAAAGAATAAGTAAATAATGAAAAATTTACATTAGGCCACGAGCTGATGGTGTCATCTTGCTGCCTAGTTTAATAGTGAGAACCCAGAAAAGTCTAAAGTTATGTGGTCCAAACCTTCAGGCTTATCATTTATGATTTAAATTTTCTACAGGGATGCTTGGCTGTGTGTCCTGCAGAACCCTCTTTCCCCATGTCACTTCTCTCAACTAAGGCTTTATGAAAAGCATGCCACAGACATCATGAGTTGATGTACTCTAACGAGGGCCTGCAGCGCAGGTATCCTGGGCTACTGATTAAATGAAAAGTCCACATACTTTCAAAATCAGTTCAGCTCATGGTTGGGTTGACAGCCCTGCTTTTGGAGAATGCTTCTTCGAGGCTGATGACAGAGGCACATGTTTCTCTTGGTGACATTCTGAAGTCAACAGCCACAACTTTCCCCTTAGGATTATTTTAATATTACTTTACATAATTCAGAGAGAGAGAGAGAGAGAGAGAGAGAGAGAGAGAGAGAGAGAGAGAGAGAGAGAATTGTGCTAGGTCCATTTTAGCTAAGATGTAACCTAAAAATGAGGTAATGAGACTTTTGTCCCAGCTTGTCTTTACTAAGTTGTGTGTCTTTGAACACGATGCTGCAGCTTCATGTCAAGTTTCATTATCTTCTAGATAAAGGCAAATGGGTATGTTTTAAACTGCTAACATCTGGATGGTTTGATAACTAATGACTAAGAAATCATTTTAGTGAATGCCTCTTTCTCTGCCCATCCCTGTTTCAGAGATGTCTTGTATGGTGAGCATCTGTCATTTGGCTCTAAACAGATCTCACTGCTCTGATTTCACTGATTATTGAAAGGGAGGGTTTCAACTCTTGTTTTTCTTCTGAAATTAGAAGATTAGATTAAAGGGGCTGTGTCAGAGAACATAAGAGTGTATGCTCTAATGCCAGCAGCTGTGCACCTTCTCAGTGGCCACACCCAGGAAGAAGGCTGTTCAATGCCCTTGCAAGTGTGTCTTTCAGAATATCAATTATCCATGAAAGAGATGTCTTAGATTTACCCAAATGTCAAGATCTTGCTTCTATTGCATGCAGTTTTTCAGAAATAAAATCAGAGAAAAGCAGCTGTTGTCCAAAGCATATTCTTGAACAAGACCTGTTACATAAATTCTTATCAAATGCTGACTAATCAATTGCTTTAATAAGACCTTATCCTCGTCCTTCCTAACAGCACCAAGGAAAAATTGGAGTTAAGTTTAATGTTGGGACAGATGACATCGCCATAGAAGAATCCAATGCAATCATTAATGATGGAAAATACCATGTAGTGCGTTTCACGAGGAGTGGAGGCAATGCCACTTTACAGGTGGACAGCTGGCCAGTCATCGAGCGCTACCCTGCAGGTAAGCAAGGTTTATGGACCTGTGGACAATTTTGTGAAAACCAACTGGAAAAGCAAAGCAATGTTTGCATCCATTTCTTAAAATTGTGGTTTTTCTGAGAAACCATAAAGTATTAATTAGACTTTAGAGTCATGTCAATGTAATGCTGTCCTAAACTGTTCTTGCTACCATGTACAAACAGCATTTTATAGATGAACTTGAAGCCACACATTACCGCTTTTAAAATCCAGAGCATCAGTGCAACAGAAAAATGCGCACATAAAAAGCACAATCTGTCAAAGCTTTTTATGAAATTCTTGCATTTGAACAAAAAAAAAGGCTTTGTCAAAAGTAACAGTTAAAATTTCCATCCAAGGGAAAGAATATTATAACACTTTTTTTTTTTTTTTTGGAGAGCAAAGCTGTTTCTTTAACAGTGACACACAACAGAGACTCATGAAACAGGCGAGAAGAGCAGGAGGCAGGCAGAGATCCAGCCTGGAGTGAGATGACAAGAAACACAATTACAAGAAACATGGTACCACAGGTGTAAAGCTATGAGTAAAGGGAGTTCATTTCATTTTCATATAACCATAGTGATTCATAAGACTTCGGAGGTGATCGTGCTACTCAGCTGAAGTCTGCAAAATATTCCTTTTTAAACAGCACACAACTTATCACATAGTATAATTAAAAATATAAAACCAACTAATATTTTGCACAATAAAACTAATAATAAGAGTGAGTGCAGAAGGAACACCTCTGTTGGAATTATTCACTTCTTAGAATAATTTCATTAATTAATTATTAATTAAGTAATTTGTTAGTTAAATACTAGTTTTCTCTGCAACTAACCCATACCAAAGAGATGAAATATCTTTGGCACTTTTCTGAGCTTTTTCTGAGTTACATCAATCTCTACTTTCAGAGTTCAGTCCTAATCTCTTCTGTTTTGCAAATGCTTGATGAGTTAAATTAATAAACTAACCTCCTTATGACAAAATGTAAAATCAAGAAAAATGAATCATGCATCTGGAAATTGTTGTAATACTGACAAGTAGGAAGCGTTCAGTGAGTGTTTACCAAGTTGGTATTCTGGAAAACATCAAGAGCACCTTGGCCTATATAGTGAGCTCCAGGATACCCAAAGCTACATAGAGAGGCCATAAATCAAATGAAAGAAAGAAAAAGAGAGAGAGAGAGAAGAAGAGAGAGCAGGAGGGAGGGAAAGAAAAGAAGAGAAGAAAGGAAAGAAGGGAGGGAGAGAGGGAAGAAGGGAGGGAGAGAGGGGAAGGAAAGGGAAGAAGGGAAGGGGAAGGAAAGAAAAGGACAAAAGGAAAAGAAAGGAAAGGAAAGGAAAGGAAAGGAAAGGAAAGGAAAGGAAAGGAAAGGAAAGGAAAGGAAAGGAAAGGAAAGGAAAAAATATTAGAAATATATTAAATAATCAGAAGCTAGTACAGCATAATAATTAAGGAACAAGTATTTAGAAATAATTGTGACAATTACAATCTTTTATATCTAGGCATGCATTCTAGGCGCCCTTTCACTAAGGAGAACTTTAACTAATATTAATTAATGAAAAGTGAGCAGACTTCCAGTTATTATTGTGAAGGACACATGTGATGGCCGACATATAAAAATATTATAGCACTCATGAAAATGCATATATATTATACATATAAAAACACATTACTGCCAAGCATGATGAAGTTCTGAATGTGTTGTGCGCATCTGAACTTAACGTTGTGAAGATCAGAGAGGCCTCACCATTGTGTCATGTTATTACCCTCTAGTCACCTCCTCTGCGTACACGTTAGAATGATGCTGATGGGGGGAAGCACACGGGAATTTCAAACATCCTTTTCTCAAGCAACGCAGCCATAAAGGCTGCATATAAATTTCAAAGTGTGAGTGATCTAGATTAAAGTTTTTAGAACAAAGTGTTTTTAAACTATGAGTTCAATATCATGGTCTAGTATATATCTTTTATATCAGCTGTGGTTTGGCTATTTTTATTTTAAAAATTTAGGGAGGTTATTTTTCATTATAAAAGCCACTAGACTAATGCTTTTACCACCAAATCCTATAATCAGAGAATCAGGAACAGAACCAACAGACTATCTTTCCTTCCTTTTAAAGTGCCTGCACTGCAAAATATAAGGGTTGAAATTAGTAATTAAGGATAGCACTTAACCTTCCATTACAGGGCTTTGTGGTAAGTGCTTTTCTATGAAGCAATTTATCTGGTAGCGACACTATACGTTTAATGAAAAGCACCTACAGCATTGACCATTGGTATTATTCTATAATTGTCTGGAAGGCTTTCATAGAGAAACTAATTAGTACGTGTAGGTTTTATGCTCTTTTAGAGGAAATGCAATATTCCTACAACCCAACAATACACATTTAAGAATAAATATTGAAATTTCTGAACATTAAACCTCTTATCCATTATTTTCTGCGCATGAAGCAAAGTACAGAAATAATATTTTGCAATCCATTTAAAGTTGAGAAAACTGTTTCTTATTTCTTGTCAGTTAAAGCTCTAGAATATACTGCATCATTAACCACTGATTTGTTCCTAATTATAGTTATGAAAAGTATGTTCTCTCACATCAAAATAGACCTCTTCAAAACCTTTAATCCACAAAACCTTGTGTCATTCACTGCCCACAACCCAAGATTATTTTCAATAAATTAGTTACTTTTGAAAATAAAACTGTCTTCATTTGCTACCATAGTATGTGAAAAAATACTTTTTATATCATTATAAAGTTAATGAGTAATTTTATTTCAATGAATACATGTAGCCTATCTATAAATATATGTGCAAGAAACATATTAGGATAATATTTTAGCAACAAGACAACTTTTAACTGTTCAAGATAGTACATGGGAAAGGCTTGTATAATGTTCAACTAAGAATACAACACTCAAAAACAAAAAGCAATACAACAGATTTCAAGAAAGACAGATTAGTCTGCAGTAAGTGATTTAAGAAACAGTGGACAAAATTTAGGTCTTTTAAAGTATGCATTTATTGGGTATAATTAGTAGGTGGAGATGATGATTGAAAACATTCATGAAACTGCTAAACAGCTCACATGCTAAAGAGAAAAGAATGCAGAGGAGTGAAAAATTAGCAGGATGAGTATAGAATGTCCTCTAAGCCCTTGAGAACAATGAAAGAAGAGATGTTTTCGATTTTTAGTCTCTTCTCCTTCTCCTCCTTTTCCCTCCCTTCCCCTTCCTCTGCCCATCACCTCTCTTTCCCTTCCTTCACCCTTTCTCTTTTCCCCTCTGATACTTCCTCTTCCTTTCCATTTTTCCCCAATTTTTGCCTCTTGCTCTTTCATTTTACTGTTAACAACACTCAGCTTTCTAATGTTACAGTGTTTCATGAGGAGGTAATACACAGCAATGAACTGGAAATCTGGGGTGGGATGGTAGAGAGAGGGAGGGAGAGAGAGAGAGAGAGAGAGAGAGAGAGAGAGAGAGAGAGAGAGAGAGAGAGAGAGAGAGAGAGAGAGAGAGAGAGAGAGACATTGGATTGTTAGATTGTCTGGCCTGGGTGACAAAAAGAATATTGTACACCTATCAAAGTCAACCCAGGGAAAAATTAAATGGTTATTGGAATTAAGAGAAAGGAGCAACTGAAGGTCTGGAGAACTATGACAAAGTCAATTCTTTTTATTTTATTTTATTTTATTTTATTTTGCTTTTTCGAGACAGGGTTTCTCTGTGGCTTTGGAGCCTGTCCTAAAACTAGCTCTGTAGACCAGGCTGGTCTCTAACTCACAGAGATCTGCCTGCCTCTGCCTCCCGAGTGCTGGGATTAAATGCGTGCGCCACCATTGCCCGGCTGACAAAGTCAATTATTTAGCGTAGAGGGGACTTACTTTTTTCTAGCTATGCAGTTTGTTTGAAGTCTTAGAGGTTTTAGCTAAACATTTAATCCTTTGTTTATTGGCTAAATCTGATAAAAAAAAATTCAGGTCATGGAAAAGCCATATATCATTCCCTTTAAATTCAACCCATTTATTTAAATGAATTTGGCACTCATCTTTTAACTCATGTCATAATTAATATATTGATTATTTAAGACAGTTCATTATTTTTTAATTTATTAATTTATTAAAGATTTCTGTCTCCTCTCCGCCACTGCCTCCCATTTCACTCCCCCTCCCCCAATCAACTCCCCCCTCTCTCATCACCCGAAGAGCAGTCAAGGTTCTTTCCCCTATGGGGAGTTCAAGGACCACCCACCTCCTTCCAGGTCTAGTAAGATGAACATCCAAACAGCCTAGGCTCCCACAAAGCCAGTACGTGCAGTAGGATCAAAAACCCATTGCCATTGTTCTTGACTTCTCAGCAGTCCTCATTATCAGCTATGTTCAGCGATTCCGGTTTTATCCTATGCTTTTTCAGACCCAGTCCAGCTGGCCTTGGTGAGTTCCCGATAGAACATCCCCATTGTCTCAGTGTGTGGGTGTACCCATCGTGGTCCTGAGTTCCTCTCGTGTTCTCTCTCCTTCTGCTCCTGATTTGGACCTTGGGGTTTCAGTCCGGTGCTCCAATGTGGAACTCTGTCTCTGTCTCCTTTCATTGCCTGATGAAGGTTAATATCCAGGAGGATGACTATATGTTTTTCTTTGGGTTCACCTTCTTATTTAGCTTCTCTAGGATCACGAATTATAGGCTCAATGTCCTTAAGCCTTTGCTGGAGAGGTTGTGGAGTAAGGGGTACACTCATCCATTGCTGGTGGGAATGCAAACTTGTGCAACCACTCTGGAAAGCAGTGTGGTGATTTGTCAGGAAATTCGGGATCAACCTACCCCTGGACCCAGCAATACCACTCTTGGGAATATACCCAAGAGATACCCTATCATACAACAAAAGTATATGCTCAACTATTTTCATAGCAGCATTGTTTGTAATAGCCAGAACCTGGAAACAACCTAGATGCCCTTCAATGGAAGAATGGATGATGAAAAGTATGGAATATATACATATTAAAGTACTACTCAGCAGTAAAAAAACAAAACAAAACAAAACAATGACTTCTTGAATTTTGCATGCAAATGGATGGAAATAGAAGACAGTTCATTATTTAGTGTTAAAAGCTGATTATTTGTTAAGGTTGTTTTTAACCAAGTTTGGGTTATGTGTGATATAATTAAGAACATCTACTTTATTTGCAGTCATAGCACTTAGAAGAGAAAATAAACTTCAAAGCCCTTCTATTCTAGCTTCTTCTTGTTTAAAACAAACAAATTTAACCTTGAACAGGCCACCTTATTTTCTGTAGGTTATTACACCAGTTCATAGCTAGTCAAAGTGACTGACTCTTCTCTGTTGACAGAAATTCAAATAACAGAGAAAATTGGTGAAGACTTTGATGTAGCAGTAGTATAGCCATTAAAGTTTCGGGTCCAACTTGCTTGATTGCCCTTAGATGCATATGTACTTCCCAGTCTGCTATTTCTGGGACACAGATGCAAACAAAGACTATGAGGATTAAACACTAGTACATGGAATGAAAGTAACTTCTTAAAAAAGACACAGAAACTTGGTGAACACTAACTTTCTAAATCAGTAGCAGTCATTAGTTAGGCACTCATTATTTTTAAACTTTACCTGAAAAACTTAATTAGTGAATTAGGTAAATCATTACAGATAATTAGAATTATCACCCTAAAATCTTTAAGGACTTGAAGGAGAAAGAGTATATCTTAGCAAAAGATTTGTCTCATGTTCTGGTTAACTGCATAAACTTGATTAAACCATTATCAACAGATTCTAGGATCTATATTAACCTTTGGTAAGAAAACATTGTCCTTTGTTTGCTAATTTTCACTGAAATGCAATTACAGATATGTTGAGTATTTGTTGCAGTTTATCAGTGTTTGGCATAGTTAAATATCCACCAATATTAGTTTCCCACACTTCGTCTTAGGTTCTTTGAAATATGAAAATAGGTAGCTAAAACTCTACTTTTTTTTTTTTTACATATCCAAGTTTTATTTTATTTTTTTTTACATTCTACTTTTTTTTTTAATGCCGTTCTTCATGGAGTTCAAATTTCCTAAGACTTTGGAGCTGTTCTTGATGTTAAAGTATAATATACATTTTATTGATCACTGTATTAAATACACTTCACTAAAGTTTACCAGCTAAGCATTGAAGAAATCTAAAACTATGAGACAAAGTTCATATTTTTTAGGAACTTTAATTGTTCCTATATTTTTTTAGGCCCTGGCTATTTTTAAATACCAGTTTACTGCTGATTTGGGAAATATTAATTGTTGCTACTTTGCTGTTTATTTGTTTAAAGAAAAGTTCTTCTGGTGGTTTGGTGGATTTTGGACTCATTTGGACTGCATACACTCCAGAGCAAAGATCATGTACATGTTTTTCAATCAGTCTCTATAGAACAACAGAAGTAATGGATATTATATCAACCACTCTGAAATCCATTATAAAAATAGAGGTCTTGTAGTGTTTCTGTGAGTTGACTTTTTTGTTTCATCCTTGCTATATATTTACAGGAATGTTTGCTATGTTCTAATATAGGAGACTCAGATCTATTCATAACCTCTATAAAATGGTCTACTAAGTCTGCACTATCTGCCTCTTACCAGTATTCTACTCTATTACACCTGGTCCAGATTGTCACAGGACTGATTTAATCATTGTCTATATGACAATTCAGAAGCATGATGGCCCTAGCAGGACATTTCTTTCTATTTTTAAAACATACTTATTCTTCATTCTAGAAAACAAACATATTCATAACTGTTTATTGCAAAGGAAACATACATGGCCTAAGTAGCTAGATTTTCTTTCAGATATGCATTATTATTATTATTTCTGACAGAATTTTACTGTGAATAGTGGCCGGGTATATAAATCAAAGATCTTATCTATTTATTCTACTAATTTAATCTTCCCACTTGAATAAGTTTTGCAATGGAGACATGAAAGTAGTATATAACATCTTGAGAAAGAGCTCAATAAGATAAGATGGCATTTATGATTGCCTAGCAATTGATATTTGAAGCTAAATTTAAATTGAACTCACTAAAAGAATTAAGTATATTTTGAAACATTTAATGAGTATCATTTTGTTCCAGTTTGCCAATTTTAATGATACTTTTTACTTTGAAATTCTCATATTCTATTTCTTAGGAACCAATAAATAAAAGCAATATTCATTATCACTATATCCATAAAATTTACTAAGTGAAGTATATCTTATATTATAACCTAAAATGACATTCATGTGACAGGATTCCTATTAAACTTCCTCTTTTATCTTTAAGTTTTCAATGTGTACTTTAACAATTTAAATTCTTAGCACGATAAAGGGGTGTTCCAGTCATGATTTACTTAAGTGAAGTCAGAGCATTGCCATGCATAATTTTGAATAAAGCAGCTAAAGATGATGACAGGTTGCATTTAAGAGTTTTTTTCCTAGAGATTTCAGTTGAATAGTGAATCTACCTGATGACTGTAAACAATGAGTGTGGATATGAGTTTGTCCCTATGAATATATGCCTGAAGACGCTGTTAGACGTGGTGACTCATGCCTATCATCTCAGCACTCAGAAGACTGAAGCACACTTCCTTACTTTATAATTTAAAAAATAAGTGGGTACTAAATATCACATGACTAGTAAACCCTGGTCAAGAGATGACAAAGCATAAAATGGTTAAAATTTTCTTCACTAAGTAGAAGGACCTATGTAAAATACACAAGAAAGTAACTGTCTTTGGTTATAGACATTCTATAGGTCAATGTTTCTAAACCTTCTGAGAGTTTCTGCCTATAAAGAAACTCTGATGAAGCAGAAAATTACACATATATTTGAGTTACTCTCTAAATTGTGCATTTGACTTTTCAAACTTGCCTCTCAACATCAACAAATAAACCTTGAGTACATTTGCCTAGGAACTGACTCCTCAGTTCCAGATGATCTTTACAGATGCCGAGGTTTTAGAGGAAAATATGAATATGCTCTCAGTAGACTAAGTCATTCTTTATTAACCAATGATTTCATCTTATTGGTGTATCCTTTACTCATCATATTCCTTTCTTATAAAAAGACCAATTTCTCTTATTTAATTTTAGAAAATTTTCTTTTTAAAAATAAGCACAGTAATGACTCTATCCATGAAGGAAGTCAGGGTAGAAGTCAGGGCAGGAAACTAAAGGCAGGGACGGAGACGAAGCCTTGGAGGAATGCTGCTTACAGTCTTACTCCTCTGGGCTTGCTCAGCCTGCTTTCTTACAGCTCCCGTGACCACTAGCTGGCACTGCCCACAGTAAGATGAGCCCTCAAACATCCATCATCAATCACAAAAATGTACCACAGATTTACTCACAGCCCAATCCGGTGCTAGCATTTTCCAAAGCAAGATTTCTTCTTCCCAGATACCGCTATCTTGTATCACGTTGAGATAAAACTAGGCAGTACAAATCCTGAACAGTATTTTCAGCAGGGCTAAATATGTGAATAACAAAGGCAGAGCTGAGGGACTGAGACCTTAGAGATGACTGTACTGTAGGTTGTAGATTAGATTCCATAATAAAGCACGTTTGTTAACAACTTGCAACCTGTGAAGGCTCAGCAGGTAAAAGCACTTTCTACATTGCTCTGATGACTGATGACATCTAGAACTCAAATAAGAAGCAAGGCTCACACCTGTAATCCCAGCACCCCCTGCTCTCTTACCATGACATGGCGGGTAAACACCGAAAAACTGGTTTTCTGACCACCACATGCATATTGACACTCTCACAAACGATATACCTGCAATAAATAAATAAAAACAAATCCTGGTGAAACATAATAAACACTGGACTTTAATTAACACATGACATTAATATAAATTTGTTGGTTTGAGATTTGTCAAAATTTTTCTTAAATTACAGCAGTGAACAAAAAGCATCGAACTCCCATTTCTTTCAGCACTGACAGACTCCTATAAGCTAAAAGCTCAGAGATGAGTGCCACTAAAAATATATTTTCCTCACTTATCTTTATATTACTTTTCTGGAAAGAAGTTTTAAATGACAAAACTTTGTCTCTTTACCAAAGTAATAAAATCATACATATCTGTTGCAAATAATTGATATATGCACATGAATATTTTGTTATTAGAAAAGTATGTTTATTTCTATAGAATATAAGCTCAGGTCAGTAACAATCCTAGGTATCACCTAATCTAATATTACAGAGTTTTCTTAAGACCCAATGACATAATATATGTGAAAAGCTTTTGAAGTATGAAGCCTCTAAATAGGCTGATATTAAAGTTAGAAAATGATAATAAATATCTTACATCAAATTTAGCCTCATGGATAGAATAGTTCTCAGAGGCAGACTTTAATCTCATGCATTTTCAAGTCTGTTTTGTTTTTATCTTTGTAAATATACCTGCATTCAATAACAGCTGAATTCCCCCAACCCTGCTATCACCGACTTGACTTTCCTCACATTAACTTTTTTTTTTTTTTTTTTTTTTTTTTGGTTTTTTGAGACAGGGTTTCTCTGTGGTTTTTTGGAGCCTGTCCTGGAACTAGCTCTTGTAGACCAGGCTGGTCTCGAACTTACAGAGATCCGCCTGCCTCTGCCTCCCAAGTGCTGGGTTTAAAGGCGTGCGCCACCACTGCCCGGCTGTCACATTAACTTTTATTGAAGTAATTTGTCATCTTGAGTACATTTTCTCTACTGGTGGTCAAGAGATTTAAAGTGGCCATTGAAAATTCAGAGCAGAGGAGACTCAGCATAAGTCCATCCAGAATACCACCATATACATCTGCAATAAACAATTTCAGCTGGAATTATGAGATATAAAACTAGGCAGAACAGAGGAACATTTAGCCTCATTTTTCTAGATAATGTCAACTAATTGATAACACACCATCGTAATTCTGCAGGGTCACCTTTGCTGGAGCATCTTAAAACTTGGAGTAGGGCCTTCAGTTCGCTCATTTATTATTTTTATTGCTTAGGGCAGCAGAAGATTTAGACAAGAGTACATTTTATGGTTAGAGGAGAAACAAACAAATGAAGCTTTTAAAAATGCACAGGTGGCTTGGCTAAAAAGAGAGACAGGATGGTCACAATTAGAGGATTCCTGTACTTTATAGAAATGAAGTTCACATAGAAGGTTAAGTCTACTAAGTTGACTCT
>NC_022018.1:13265620-13271485 GCF_000317375.1 Microtus ochrogaster | reverse complement strand
TCTGTATAAATATATATATAATACACATACATATATATAAAATCTACACACACATATATAAATATATACAGTAGTGTTATTCTGGCACTGAGTGAAAGAGGGAACAGAGCTCAGCCCAAATCCTAGACATTTGTAGAACCCTCTAAATCCTCACCTATTATATGACTCAGATTCGACAACAGTGACTTGGAAAAGTGATTTGTGAGTGACTCTTCATATTAGGCATTTTTCTGTATATTGTGCATTACCATCTAGGTATAATGACTTAAATTAGTCCATTAATACACACGGAATTATTAATATTCCATTTTGATTTAGAAAACAAGGCAACACTTTCACATCGCAGTCCATCACTGAAGGAATACAGGACAGGAACTCAAGCAGGAAAGGAAACTGGAGGCAGGAATTGATGCAGAGGCCATGGAGGGGAGCTGCTTACTGACTTGCTATTCATGGCTTGATCACCTGCTTTCTTATAGAATGAAGGGTTACTAACCCAAGGATGGCACCACCATCTTCCATCAATCATTAATTAAGAAAATGTCCTGTAAGCCTGTATACAGCCATATCTTATAGAGACATTTCCTTAATGGTGGTTTCCTGCTCTCAGATGACAATAGCTTGTGTCAAGTTGACATAAAACTATCCAGTACAATTTCCAATAGTGATACAGCTGGATCTTGAGGAGGCTTGATTCCCATCGCCTGAGGAGCCGCCACATTAAATTCCACAGTGACTGTATAAATTTGTACTTCCACCACATCCCATCCAGCACGAGCTGTCACATGGTTTATTGATCTTAGTCATTCTGATCAGTGTACAATAAAATCTCAAAGTAGTTTTGACTTGCATTTCATTGACGGCTAAAGATGCTGAACATTTCTTTAAGAGTTCATTTGAGATTCCTCTTTTGAAAATTTTCTGATTGGATCTGTTACCTATTGTTTTAATTGAGTTATTAGTTTTCTTGCTATCTAGTTCCTTGAGTTCTTTATATATTTCAGATATCAATCCTCTATCAAATGTTTAGCTTGGTAAAAAAAAATCTGTTTCCATTCTATAGGTTGACACTAAATGAGAGTATCCTTTGCCATTAATAAACTTTTAATTTCATTACATCACATTTATTAATTGTGTATCTTATTTCCTATGCTAATGTAATTGTGTTCTACTCAGAAAGTCTTTTCTGTTATAATTTTTATTTATTTTTTAAAAACCTATTTTTTTTTTCATTTTACATGCCAAATTCATTTAACTCCTCCCCTCCTCCTGCTCCTTGCACCTTTCCCTCCACATACCATCCCACCCATACATCTCCTCCTCAGAGAGGATAAGGCTCCCCATGCAGAGTCAACAAAGTCTAGCACACTGCTTTGAATCAGGACCAAGGCTCTTTCTGCTCTATCTAGGCTGAGCATCTGTATCCCTCCAGAGAGAATGGGTTCAAAAATTCAGAACAAGCAGTAGGGATAAATCCTGTTTTCCCAGCCAGTGGCGCCACAGTCTGCTCCAGCCATATAACTGTCACCCACATTCAGAGGGTCTAGTTTGGTCCTATGCTGGTTCCCTCATTGTCAGGCCAGAGTTGGAATGCTTCCATTAGCTCAGGTAAGCTATTTCTGTGGGTATCCCCATAATGGGTTTGACCTCTTTGCTCATATTCTCATTCCTCCCTCTATTCAACTGGAAATTGAGAGCTCAGCCCAGTGCTCATCTGTGGTTCCTCTGCATTTGTTTCTATCAGTTGCTGGATGTAGGTTCTATGATGACATGTAAGATACCAGGCAAGGCCAGCTCAGGCACCCTCTCCACTATTGATTAAGGTCTCAGCTGGGTTGTCTTTGTGGATTCCTGTGAATTTCTCTAGTGCTAGGTTTCTTGCTAGCCCCATAATGGCTCTTTCAATCAACATATCTCTTTCCATGTTTTCTGTCTCTGTCCTTCCCTCATCTTGACTATCCCATTCCCTCTAGTTCTCCTTCCCCTCCCTTCTTCCCTCCTCGTCCCCTTCCACCTTCCCGTCTCCCAATTTTCTCAGAAGATCTTGTCTATTTTCCCTTCCCAGGAAGATCTTTGTTTATTTCTCTTAGGGTTCTCTTTGTTACTTAGCTTCTCTGGGATCATGGAATATATAAAGGCTTCTTAATATTTTTGTTGGATTTATCATTTCTTTGACTGATGAATCTATTTCCTTCAACATTTGAGATTCTAGCTTCCATCTCTTGTATTCTGTTGGTTATGCTTGCGTTGGTAGTTCCTGTTTGTTTACCCAGATTTTTCATTTCCAGAATTCCCTCAGTTTATGTTTTCTTTATTCCCTTTATTTCAGTTTTCAAGTCTTAACTGTTTCCTCCATGTGCTTAATGGCTTTTTTTTTTATTTTCATAAGTTTCTTTAAGAGACTTATAGATTTCTTCCAATTTTTTGTTTGTCTTTTGCTTCATTTCTTCAATGAAATTTTTCATTTCCCCTTTAAGGGTCTCTATCATGTTCATGAAGTTATATTTAAGATCATTTTCTTCTGCTTCTTCTGTACTAGAATGATCAGGTCTTCCTTTTCTATTGCCACTAGGTTCTGGCACTACCATGTTGCTTTTGGGTTATTGAATGAATTTTGCATTGATGCTTACCCATCTCTACCTCCATTTGGTTCCAGCAGTGTCTTTGCTCTTGGCCCAATCCTTGTGGTTATTGTCTTTGTCTTAGGGAGCTGCTCTTAGTCTACTCTGTGCCGTTGCTGTCTGTGTCCCGGGAGCTGCTGAGATCTTTTTTGGCCTACTTTCTTGGTCCACTCTGTGCAGTTTCAGCCTGTAGTTTAGAGTTTTTCTGAGGTTGTAGGGGATGGGTGGTTTGGGGGTCAGAGTAGGCCTTGTAGCTTACAAAGCCAATAGATGGGGGTAGGGATTGGAGCAGCCTACCTTCAGGAAGCTTGCCTGCTGGCTGGCTAGTGAAACTAAACAGATGGTTGAGGGGTCCAGTGTTTTGCTCAGGTACAGAGGGCCTAGAGGATGGGGAGCCCATCAGGCTAGCTGATCTACTGTGTACAGTTACAGCCTGTGTTTCAGAGTTCCTCTGAGGTCCCCAAAAGTCTTTTCTTGTGCCATTGAGCTCAAGGCTATATCTCAGTTTCTCCTCTATCAGGTTCAGTGTATCTGGTTTAATGCTAAAGCGTCTGGTAGATTTGAAGTTGTGTTTATACAGGGTGATAAGTATGGACCTATGTGGATTCGTCTGCTTGCAGCCATCCAGTTGGATCAGCAGCATTTGTTGAAGATGCTATTTTTTTCCACTGTGCTTTTCAGGCTTCTTTATCCAAAATCAGATGTCTGTAGGTGTGTGAATTTATGTCTGGGTCTTCGACTCAATTCCATTGATCAAATGTCTGTTTTTATAGCAATACCATGCTGTTTTTACTATGATACCTCTGTTGTATAGCTTGAAATTGGTAATGGTGATGCCAGCTTAGCTCTTTTATTTTTCAGGATTGTTCTAGTTACACTGTGTTTTTGTGTTTCCATATGAAATTGAAAAGTGTCCCTTCTAATTGATGAAGAATCGTTTGGAATTACAATGAGGATTGCATTGAATCTGTAGATAGCTTTTGGTCGGATAGCCATGTTTACTTTATTAATCCTACTAATCCATAAGCATGGGAGATCTTTTTATCTTCTCAATTTATCTTTAGTTTTCTTCTTGAGTCTTACAATTTTTGTCATACAAGTCTTTCATTAGATTAGATTAAAGTAGACCCAAATAGTGTCTACATTTTGAGATGATTTTAAAAGGTGTTGTTTACCAGATTTTTTTCGCAGTTCGTCTGTCATCTGAATATAGAATTTCTACTGATTTTTATTTGTTAATTTTGTATCCAGCTACTTTGCTAAAAGGGTTTATCAGTGGTATGAGTTTCCTAATGGTTTTAGAGTCACTTATGTTTATTATCATATCATCTGAATTAAAGATTGTTTGACTTTTTCCTTTCCATTTTATCTCCTCTTGAATTTTCTCAGTTGCCTTGTTGTTCTAGCTAAGATTTGAAGTACTGTACTAAATAGGTAGGGAGGGTTTAGACAACCTTGCTTGTTTCTGATTTTAGTGGAATGCTTTGAGTTTCTCTCCATTTAAGTTGATGTTGGCTATTGGGCTTGCTTTCATTATATGGAGGTATGACCCTTATATCCATAATCTTTCCATTATTATTTTTGTGAAGGGATATTGAATTTTTCAAAGACCTTTTATTCTTCTAATGAGATGATCTTATTGTTTTTGATTTTCATTTTGTTTATATGAAAGATTGCATTTACAGATTTGCATAAATAGAACCATCCTTGCATCACTTAGAAGAAACCTGCTTGATAGTGTTAGATGATATTTTTGATATATTCTTGAATTTGTTTGAAAATAATTAATTGAGAATTTCCTCCTTATGTTTATAAGGAAAATTGGTCTGTAATTCTTCTTCTTTGTTGGGTCTTTATTTGGTTTTGGTATCAGAGTAACTATGACTTCATAAAATGAATTGGTCAATTTTCCTTTTCTTTCTCTTTGTGAAATAATTTAAGGACTTTGGAATTTGTTGAGGGATATTTGATCACATTATGTGAAGATGTGTCACTTCCTGTGCCTAAGGCACTTTCTGATTAGTTTAATACAGAACTGAATGGCCAGTAGCTAGGCAAGAGAGGATAGGCAGTTCTTCCAGGAAGAAAGAAGAACTTGGGAAAAAAAAAACTGTCACAAGGGATTTTACCTACCAGAAGTTCAAGAAGTCGGATGATCAGTATGGAGAAGAGATAACAAACCATGTTGCAATACATAGATTTATATAAACATGTTAATTTAAGTTATAAGAGCTAATTGGGAACAAGCCTAAGCTAAAGCCAAGCTTTAATATTTAATAAAAAGTCTTAGTCATTATTTGGGAGCTGGTGGGCCAAAGAAAGTCTGAGTGCATTGGGTGTCCAATGTAGAGGCAAGTATATCCATGTGTAGGGCCTGTGAGTGACTGCTGTGCTTCAGGAGACTAGACAGAAATGCCTGTTGCAGCATAAGCTCAAGAACTTCTCTAAGATGAGGCAGATAAATACAGCTCCAAGCCAGTGCCTACCAGTCCAAGGTTTGGATCTCACAGACCAAAGGGTGGCTGAGTCAGCTTTCTGAACCGTGTGCTAAACAGAGGGGCAAAAAGAGCCTATAGATGCACAAAATGGATTTGCAACAGTTTTGCAATATTTTCCTGAAGCCATGGCCTGCAGAAAGCCATGTTCAGAATGAGAAAACTTCTGAACAGGTACAATAGGCTTGAAAAAAAGTTGCTTATATGCTGAAAAAAGAAAAGAAAATGGGTAAAGAGAGTCAGAAAACATAGTTTAAAAACATAAAGTTGTAAAGAAAGAGTAAAGTAATATAAAAAGAATAAGTCATATAAGGATGGGAAATAGCATAACACAGGATGTTTAGAGCCTCTATACTCTTCTATTAACATTAAATTTTAAAATGCTAAAGAATAAAAGCTGCTGAGAGGCATTGGATAATCCTACTAAATCCTACTAAATTAAACCAGCCTATGTTTTATGCATTTCCAGATAGCCAGTTGTCTCTACCAGTTCTATAATTTTTTAAGTTGCTTGCTCTGCACTTCCTGTTTACTTTGGAAATATTTTAGCCTTCTGAGGCATCTGATAGTGTTGAAGACTAGATTGTTATAGTTTTACCATTTTCTTTGTTACCAATTTCAAAACAGAAACTCAGAAAAGAGGTGTAAAAGGTTAAGAGATATAAAAGCTCAAATTATTTATTTAAGAGAATGTTTTAGGGTCCAAAAAGTTATATTTAGTCTGGCAATACAAGTTATAATAAAAAATG